>NW_006408704.1:807189-809941 GCF_000296735.1 Chrysochloris asiatica
ATACACATATTGGACTCATCTGAAAAGTAGATAACTCTCTGTATATGGGTATGTTGGACTCGTCTACCATGTATCTAGAACCTTGTATATGGCACATTGGACTATTCTGCCATGTAGCTAGCTCTCAGTATATGGAAACGTTTGACTCATCTGACATGTATCTAGAACTCTGTATAGGGAAATGTTACACTACTGTGCCATGTAGCTAGTTCTCGGTATATGGACATGTTGGACTCATCTGTCATGTAGCTAGAACCCTGTATATGGAAATGTTGCACTTCTATGCCATGTAGCTAGCTCCTTGTATATGGACACGATAGACTCATCTGTCGTGAATCTAGAACTCTGTATATGAAAATGTTGACTATTCTGACATGTAGCTATCTCTCTGTATATGGAAAGTTTGGGATTATCTGCCATTTAGCTAGCTCTCTATACATTGTTATGTTGGACTGATCTGCTATCTAAGTTGCTCTCTCTATATGATCATATTGGACTTGTCTGCTATGTAGCTAGCTCTCACTATATGGACATTTTGGACTTATGAGCCATGTAGCCAGCTCTCTGTGTATAACCATGTTGGACTCATCCACCATGTAGCTAGTACTATGTGCATAGACATGTTGGACTACTCTGCCATGTAGCTAGCTCTCAGTATATGGAAATTTTGGACTCATCTGCCATGTAGCTAGAGTTCTGTATATGGAAATGTTGCACGACTCTCACATGTAGCTAGCTCACTATATATGTACACGTTGGACTCATCAGCTATGTAGCCAGCTCTCTGTGTATGAACATGTTGGACTCACCTGCCTTGCAGTTAGTCCTCTATATAAACACATGCTGGCCTCATATACCATGTGGTTAACACTCTGTATATGTACATGTTGGATTACTCTGCCATGTAGCTAACTCTCAGTATTTAGACTTGTTGGACTCATCTGCAATGTAACTAGACCTCTTTATATGGAAATGTTGCACTACTCTGCCATGTATCTAGCACTCTGTATATGGACATTTTGGACTCATCTGACATGTAGCTAGAACTCTGTGTATGGACAAGTTGCACTACTCTGCCATGTATCTAGCACTCTGTATATGAGCATTTTGGACTCATCTGCCATGTAACTAGCTCTCTTTACATGGATATGTTGCACTGATTTGACATGTATATAGCTCTCTGTATATTAATATATTTGACTTGTCTGCCATGTAGGTAGCTCTCCGTATATGGACATGTTAAAGTCATCAGCAATGTAGCCAGCTCTATGTGTATGAACATGTTGGACTCATCTTCCTTGTAGTTAAGTCTCTAAATATACACATGTTGGATTCATCTGCCATGAAGCTTACTGTCAGTATATGGACATGTTGTATTCTTCTGCCTATTAGCTAGTACTGTATATTTGGACATTTTGGACTACTTTGCCATGTAGCTAGATCTCCGTATATGGACATTTTGGACTCTTCTGCCATGAAGCTACCTCTCTGTGCATAGACAGGTTGGACTGATCTGCCATGTAAGTAGCTCTCTGTATATGAACATGTTGGACTTGTCTGCCATGTAGCTAGCCCTCTAAATATAGACATGTTGGACATTTTGGACTCGACTGCCATGTAGCTGGCTCTGTCTACATGGATATGTTGGACTGATCTACCATATAGGTAGCTCTCTGTATATGAACATTTTGGACTTGTCTGCCATGTAGCAAACTCTCTGTATGTGAATATGTTGGACTCATAAGCCATGTAGCTAGTGCACTGTATATGGACATGTTGGACTACTCTGCCATATAACTAGATCTTAGTAAATGGACACGTTGGACTCATCTGCCATTTATATAGTACTCTGTATAAAGACATTTTGTACTCGTCTGGCATGTAGCTAGATCTCTGTGCAGGTATATGATGTACTGAACTGCCATGTCGGTATCACTCTGCATATGAACATATAGGACTTGTCTGCCATGTAGCTAGCTCTCAATATATGGACATGTTGGACACATCAGACATGTAGCCAGCTCTCTCTTTATGAACATTTTCGAATCATCTGCCTTGTAGTCAGTCCTCTATATATACAAATGATGGATTCATATGTCATGTGGCTAGTCCTCTGTATATGGACATGTTGGACTACTCTGACATGTAGCTAGCTCTCATTATATAGACACATTGGACTCATCTTCAATGTAGCTAGAATTCTATACATGGAAATGTTGTATTACTCTGCCATGTGGATAGCTCTCTGTGTATGGATGTTTTGGATTTGTCTTCCATGTAGCTAGCTTTCTGTACATGGAAATGTTGGACTGATCTGCCATGAAGATAGGTCTCTGTATAGGAACATTTTCGATTTGTCTGCCATATAGCTAGCTATCAGTATGCGGGCATGTTGGATTCATCCGCCATATAGCCAGCTCTCTTTATGAACATGTTGGACTGAACTGTCTTGTAGCTAGTACTCTATATATACTCATATTGGACTCATCTGCCATGTGGCTAATATTCTGTATATGTACATGTTGGACTACTCTGTCATGTAGCTAGCTCTCAGTATTTAGACATGTTGGACTCATCTGCCATGTAGCTAGGAATCTTTATATGGATATGTTGCTCTACTCTGCCGTGTAGCCAGCTCTCTGTACATGTATATTTTGTACTTGTCTGCCATGTAGCTAGCACTCTGTACATGAATAGGATTGACTGATCTGCTATGTAGTTAGCTCTGTCTATATTGGACTTGGACTTGTAG
>NW_006408704.1:810041-812097 GCF_000296735.1 Chrysochloris asiatica
TATATACACATGTTGGACTTATCTGCCATGTAGCTAACTCTCAGTATGTGGACATATTGGACTCATATGCCATGTATCTAGTACTCTGTATATGGACATGTTGGACTACTCAGCCATGTAGCTACCTGTCAGTATATGGACACATTGGACTCATCTGCCATGTAGCTAGAACTCAGTATATGGAAATGTTCCACTACTCTGCCATATAGCTAGCTCTCTGTATATGGACATTTTGAACTCATCTGTCATGTAGCTAGCTCTCTGTGCATGGATATGTTGGAGTGATCTGTCATGTAGCTAACACTCTGTAGATGATTATATTGGACTTGTCTTCCATATAGCTATATCTCTGTATATGGACAAGTTGGACTCATCTTCCATGTAGCTAGTACTCTGTATTTGGACATGTTGGACTACAATGCCATGTAGCTAGCTCTCAGTGGATGGACATGTTGGAATCATCTGCCATGTAAGTAGCTCTCTGTATATGAACATAATGGACTTTTCTGCCTTGTACCAGCTCTCAGTATATGGACCTGTTGTACTCATCAGCCATGTAGCCAGCTCTCTGTGTATGAACATGTTGGACTCATCAGCCATGTAGCAAGCCCTCTAAATATACACATGTTGGACTCATCTGCCAAGTTGTTAACTCTCAGTATATGGACACCTTGGACTTTTCTGCCATGTAGCTACAACTCTATATATGGACCTGTTGTATTTCTCAGCAATGTAGCTAGCTATCAGTATATGGACTCATTGGACTCATCAGCTATATTGCTAGAACTCTGTATATGTAAATGATGCACTACTCTGCCATGGACCTAGCTCTCTTCATATGGACATTTTGGACCCTTCTTCCATGTAGCTAGTTCTCAATGTATGGATATGTTGGACTGATCTGCCATGTAGGTAGCTCTCTTTATATGTACATATTGGACTTGTCTGCCGCGTAGCTAGCTCTCAATATATGGACTGGTTGGATTCTCTGTGTATAAACATGAGAGACTCATTTGCCTTGTATCTAGCCCTTTAAACATACATATGTTGGACTCATCTGCCATGTAGCTAACTCTCAGTATATAGACATGTTGGACTCATCTGCCATGTAGCTACTACTCTTTATATGGACACGTTGGATTACTCTGCCATGTAGCTAGCTCTCAGTATATGGACAAGTTGGACTCATCTATCATGTAGCTTCAACACTGTATATGTAAATGTTGCACTGCTCTCCATTGTAGCTAGCACTCTGTATATGGACATGTTGGATTCATCAACACTGTAGCCAGCTCTCAATGAATAAACATGTTGGACTCATCAGCCTTGTAGCTAGCCCTCTAAAAATACAGATGTTAGATTCATCTGCCATGTAGCTAGCTCTCTGTATATTGACATGTTGAACTCATCAGCCATGTAGACAGCTCTATGTGTATGAACATTTTCGACTCATCTGCCTTGTAGCTAATCCTCTACATATACATATTGGACTCATCTGCCTTGTAGCTGACTCTCAGTATATGGACATTTGGGACTCATCTGCCGTGTAGCTAGGACTCTTTATATGGACATGTTGGACTATTCTGCAATGTAGCTAGCTCTCTGTATATGGACATGTTGGACTCATTTTCATGTAGCTACAACTCTGTATATGGAAATGTTGCACTACTCTGACATGTAGCAAACTCTCTGTATATGGACATTTAGGACCTGTCTGTCATGTAGCTAGCTTTCTGTGCATGGATATCTTGAACTGATCTGCCATGTAGGTAGCTCTCTGCAAATGAACATATTGGTCTTGTCTACCAAGTAGCTAGCTGTCAATATATGGACATGTCGGACTCATCAGCCATGTAGCCAGCTCTCTCTCTGTATGAATATGTTTTAACTTATCTGCCTTGTAGCTAACCCTCCAAATATATACATGTTGGACTCTTAGGCCATGTAGCTAACTCTCAGTATATGGACATTTTGGATTCATCTTCCATGTAGCTAGTACTCTGTATATGGAAATGTTGCACTACTCTGTCATGAAACTAGCTCTCTGCATATGGAC
>NW_006408704.1:812262-813415 GCF_000296735.1 Chrysochloris asiatica
TTTTGGACTCATCTGCCATGTAGCTAACTCTCTGTGCATGGAAATCTTGTACAAATCTTCTATGTAGGTAGCTCTCTGCATATGGACATTTTGGACTCATCTGCCATGTAACTAGCTCTCTGTATGTGGACAAGTTGCACTAATCAGCCATGTAGCCAGCTCTTTCTGTATTAACATGTTGGACTCATCTGCCTTGTAAATAACCCTCTATATATACATATGTTGGACTCATCTTCCATATAGCTAACTCTTAGTATATCGACATGTTGAACTCATCTGTCATGTTGACAGTTCTATGTTTATGAACATTTTCGACTCATCTGCCTTGTAGCTAATCCTCTAAATATACATGTTGGACTCAACTGCCATGTAGCTGACTCTAAGTATATGTACATTTGGGATTCATCTGCCTTGGAGCTACTACTCTTTATATGGACATGTTGGACTACCCTGCCATGTAGCTAGCTCTCTGTATATGAACATGTTGTTCTCATCTGCCATGTAGCTAGTAGTCTGTATTTGGACATGTTTAACTACTCTGCCATGTAGCTACCTATCACTATATGGTCAGATTGTACTTGTCTGCCATGTAGCTAGAGCTCTGTACATGGAAATGTTGCACTACTCTCTGTATATGGACATTTTGGACTCATCTGCCATGTAGCTAGAGCTCTGTATATGGAAATGTTACACTACTCTTCCATGCGGTTAACTCTCTGTATACAGACATTTTCGACGCGTCTGCCCTGTAGTTAGCTCTATGTGCATTGATATGTTGGACTGATCTGCCATGTAGGTATCTCTCTGTTTATGAGCATACTGGAATTTTCTGCTATGTCACTAGCTCACTATATATATGGTCATCTTGGACGCATCAGCCTTGTGGCTAGCGCTCTGTATGAACATGTGGGACTGATCTGCCTTGTAGCTAGTACACTATATATACACATGTTGGACTCATCTACCATGTAGCTAACTCTCAGTATGTGGACATGTTGAATTCACCTGCCATATAGATAGCACTCAGTATATGGACACATTTGACTAGCCTGCCATGTAGCTAGAACACTGTATATGGATGTGTTGCATTACTCTGCCATGTAGCTAGCTCTCTGTATATGGACATATTGGACTCTTCTGCCATGTAGCTAGC
>NW_006408704.1:818285-822558 GCF_000296735.1 Chrysochloris asiatica
CACATCTGCCTTATAGCTCGCCCTGAAAATATACACATGCTGGTC
Organism: Chrysochloris asiatica; assembly: GCF_000296735.1. NCBI lineage: Eukaryota > Metazoa > Chordata > Mammalia > Afrosoricida > Chrysochloridae > Chrysochloris > Chrysochloris asiatica. Next base: position 818,331 of record NW_006408704.1, read on the forward strand.
TCATCTTCCATGAAGCTAACTCTCAGTATTTGGGCATGTTGGACTCATCAGCCGTGTAGCTAGAACTCCGTATATGGACATGTTGGACTACTCTGCCATGTAGCTAGCTCTCAGTATATGGACCCGTTGGATTCATCTGCCAGGTAGCTATAACTCTGTATATGGAAATGTTGCACTATTCTACCATTTAGCTAGCTCTCTGTATAAGGACATTTTGGATTCCTCTGCCATGTAGCTAGTTTCTGTACATGGATATGTGCGACTGATCTGCCCTGTAGGTAGCTCTCTGTATATGAACATATTGAACTTGTCTGCCATATAACTAGCTCTCAGTAGATGAGCATGTTGGACACATGAGGTATGTCGCTAGCTCTCTGTGTATGAACATGTTGGACTCATCTGTCTTTTAGCTAGCCCTGTATATATACATGTTGGACTCATCTGTCATGTAGCTAGCACTCAGTATATGGACACTTTGGATTCATCTGCCATGTAACTAGACCTCTTTATAGGGAAATATTTCACTACTCTGCCATGTAGGTAGCTCTCTGTATATTGAAATGTTGCACTACTTTGCCATATAGCTATCTCTCTGTATATGGACATTTTGAACTTGTCTGCCTTGTAGCTAGCTCTCTGTGCATGGATATGTTGGACTGATCTGCCATATAGGTAGCTCTCTGTATATCAACATATTGGTCTTGTCTACCATGTACCTAGCACTCTGCATATGGACACGTTGGACTAATCAACCATGTGTCCAACTCTCTCTGTATGAATATGTTGGACTAATCAGTCTTGTTGATAGTCCTCTAAATATACACATGTTGGACTCATCTGACATGCAGCTAGCTCTCAATATATGGACATGTATTAATCATCGGCCATGTACGTATTACTCAGTATATGGACATCTTGGACTTCTCTGCTATGTAGCTAGCTCTCAGTATGTGGACACGTTGGACTCATGCCATGTAGGTAGAACTCTGTATATGGACATATTGCACTACTCTGCCATGTAGTTATCACTGTATATAGACATTTTGGACTCATCTGCCATGTGGCTAGCTCTCTGTGCATGGATATGTTGGACTGATCTGCAATGTAGGTAGCTCTCTTTATATGAATATATTGGATTTGTCTGCCATGTAGCTAGCTCACTCTATATGGACATGTTGGACTAATCAGACATGTAGCCAGCTGTCTGTATGAACATGTTGGACCCATCTGCCTTGCATCTAGCCTTCTAAATATACACATGTTGGACTACTCTGCCATGTAGCTAGCTCTCAGTATATGGACACGTTGGACTCATCTGTCATGTAGCTAGTACCTTGTATACGGGAATGTTGCACTATTCTGCCATGTAGCTAACTCTCTGTATATGGACATATGGGAATTGTCTGCCAAACAGCTAGCTCTCTCTACATGGTTATGTTGGATTGTTCTGCCATGTAGGTTGCTGTCTTTATATGAATATATTGGACTTCTCTGCCATGTAGCTAGCTCACTGTATATGGGCATATTGGGCTCATCAGCCATGTAGCCAGCTCTCTCTGTATGAACATGTTGCACTCATCTGCATTGTATCTAGCCATCTAAATATACACATGTTGGACTCATCTGCCATGTAGCTAGATCTAAGTATACGGACATGTTGTACTCATCTGCCATGCAGCTAGCTCTCAGTATATGGACAAGTTGGATTCATCAGACATGTAACCAGCGTTCTATGTAAGAACATGTTGGACTCATCTGCCTTGAAGTGAGCCCTGTAAATATACACAAGTTGGACTCATCTGTCGTGTAGTTAACTCTCAGTATAATGACATATTGGACTCAAGTGCCATATATCTAGTACTCTGTATATGGAAATGTTGCACTACTCTGACCTGTAGTATAATCTCTATATATGAACATTTTTGACTCGTCTGCCAAGTAGCTAGCTCTCTGTACAAGGATATGTTGGACTGATCTGCCATGAAGAAAGCTCTCTATATGTGAACATATTGCTCTTCTCTGCCATATAGGTACTTCTCTGTATATGGACATGTGGAACTCATCACCTATATAGCCAGCTCTCTGTGTATGCACACGTTGGACTCTTCTGACTTGTAGCTAGCTCTCATTATATGAACATGTTGTACTCATCTGCCATGTAGCTAGATCTCTGTATATGGAAATGTAGCACTACTCTGCCATGTAACTAGCTCTTGTTATATGGACACGTTGGACTCATCTGCCATGTAGCTATAAGTCTGTATATGGGAATGTTGCACTACTCAGCCATGTAGCTAGCTCTCTGTATATGGACATTTTGAACTCGTCTGGCATGTAGCTTGCTCTCTGTACATGGATATGTTGGACTGATCTGCCATATATGTAGCTCTAATTATATGAACATATTGGACTTGTCTGCCCTATAGCTAACTCTCAGTATATGGACATGTTGAACTCATCAGCCATGTAGTCAGCTGTCTGTGTATGAACATGTTGGACTCATCTGCCTTGTAGCTAGCCATCTAAATATACACAAGTTGGATTCATCTGCCAAGCAGCTAACTCTCAGTATATGGACATGTTGGACATATCTGCCATGTAGTTAGTACACTGTATATGGATGTATTGAAATACTCGCCCATGTAGCTAACTCTCAGTATTTGGACATGTTGGACTCTTCTGTCATGTAGCTAGACCTCTGTATATGGCAATCTTGAACTACTCTGTCATGTAGCTAGTTCTATGTATATGGACACATTGGAATCATCTTCCATGTAGCTAGAATTCTGTATATGGAAATGCTGCACTACTTTGCCATATACTTGCTCTCTTTATATGGACATTTTAGACTCGTCTGCCATGTAGCTAGCTCTCTGTGCATGGATATGTTGGACTGATCTGCCATGTTGGGCTTGTCTGCCATGTACCTACCTCTCTGTATATGGACATGTTGAACTCATATGCCATGTAGCTAGAAGTCTGTTTATGGGAATGTTGCACTACTCTGCCATGTATCTAGCTCTCTGTATATCGACATGGTTGACTCATCAACCATGTAGCCAGATCTCTGTGTATGAACATGTTGGACTCATTTGCCTTATAATAAGCCCTCTATATATTCACATGTTGGACTCATCTGCCATGTAGCTAACTCTCAGTAGATGGACATGTTGGGCTTATCTTCCATGAAGCTAGTACTCTGTATATGGACATGTTGGATTACTCTGCCATGTACCTAGCTCTCAGTATATGGCCACGTTTTACTCATCTGCCATGTAGCTAGACCTCTGTATATGGAAATCTTTCACTACTCTGCCATGTATCCAGCTCTCTGTATATGGACATGTTGGACTAGTCTGCCATGTAGCTAGCTTGCTGTATACGGACATGTTGGACTCATCAGCCATGGAGCCACATCTGTGTATGAACATGTTGGACTCATCTGCCTTGTTGCTAGTCCTCTATATATACACATATTGGACTCATCTGCCATGTAGCTAGCTCTCAGTATATGGACACGTGTGAGTCATCTGCCATGTAGCTATTCCTCGGTATATGGACATCTTGGACTACTATGCTATGTAGCTACCTGTCAGTATATGGACACGTTGGACTCATCTGCCATGTAGTTAGAACTCTGTATTTGGACATATTGCACTACTCTGTCATGTAGCCATCACTGTATATGGAAATATTGCACTACTCTGTCATGTAGCTATCTCTCTGTGCATGGATACGTTCGCCTGATCTTCAATGTAGGTAGCTATCTGTATATGAATATACTGGAATTGTCTGCCATGTATCTAGCTCACTGTATATAGACATGTTGGACTAATCAGCAATGTAGCCAGCTATATCTGAAAGAACATGTTGGACCCATCTGCCTTACAACTAGCCATCTAAATATACACATGTTGGAATACTCTGCCATACAGCTAGCTCTCAGTATATGGACATATTGAACACATCTGTTATGTAGTTAGTACTCTGTATTTCGATTTGTTGGGCTATTCTGCCATGTAGCTAGCTGTCAGTGTATGAACATGTTGGACTCATCTGCCATGTAGCTAGAATTCTGTATATGGGAATGCTGCACTACTCTGACATGTATCTGGCTCTCTGTATATGGACATTTTGGACTCGTCTGCTATGTAGCTAGTGCTCTATACATTCATATGTTGGACTGATCTGCCATGTAGGTATTTCTGAGTATATGCACATATTGGAC
>NW_006408704.1:822658-823670 GCF_000296735.1 Chrysochloris asiatica
TCTGCATTGTAGCTAGCTCTCTGTATATGGACATGTATGACTCATCATCCATGTAGCCAGCTCTCAGTATTAACATGTTGGACTCATCTGTCTTGTAGCTTGATCTCTATATATACGCATGTTGGACTCATCTGCCATGTAGCTATCACTCAGTATGTGGCATGGTGGACTCATCTGCCATGTAGCTGTAACTCTGTATATGGAAATGCTGGATTAATCTGCCATGTAGCTAGATCTCAATATATGGACACGTTTGACTCACCTGCCATGCAGCTTGAACTCTGTATATGGAAATTTTGCACTACTCTGCCATGAAGCTAGCTCTCTGTATATGGACAATTTGGACTCGTTTAACATGTAGCTATCTCTATGTGCATGGATATGTTGGGCTGATCTCACATATAGATATCTCTTTGTATATGAACATATTAGACTTGTCTGCCATATAGCAAGCTCTCTGTATATCTGGACATGTTGAACTCATCAGCCATGTTGTCAGCTCTCTCTGTATGAACATGTGGGACTCATCTAACTTATAGGTAGTCCTCTCTATATACACATGGTGTACTCATCTGTCATGTACCTAACTCTTAGTATATGGAAATATTGGACTCATATGTCATGTAGCTAGTACTCTGTATATGGAAAAGATACACGACTCTGCCATGTAGCTAGTTGTCAGTATATTGACACGTTGGAGTCATGTACCATATAGCTAGCTCTCTGTATATATACATTTTGGACTTGTCTGCCATGTAGATCGCTCTCTTTATATGGACACATTGGACTCATCTACCATCTAGATAGAACTCTGTATATGGAAATGTTGTACTACTCTGCCATGTAGCTAGCTCTCCCTATATGAACATTTTGCACTCATCTTCCATGTAGCTAGCTCAATGTGAATGATATGTTCCACTGATCTGCCATGTAGGTAGCTCTCTGCTTATGAACTTATTGGAATTGACTACCAAGTAGCTAGCTCTCAGTACATGGACATGTTGAACTAATC
>NW_006408704.1:823770-826571 GCF_000296735.1 Chrysochloris asiatica
CTCTCAGTATATGGACATGTTGAACTCATCAGCCATGTAGTCAGCTGTCTGTGTATGAACATGTTGGACTCATCTGCCTTGTAGCTAGCCATCTAAATATACACAAGTTGGATTCATCTGCCAAGCAGCTAACTCTCAGTATATGGACATGTTGGACATATCTGCCATGTAGTTAGTACACTGTATATGGATGTATTGAAATACTCGCCCATGTAGCTAACTCTCAGTATTTGGACATGTTGGACTCTTCTGTCATGTAGCTAGACCTCTGTATATGGCAATCTTGAACTACTCTGTCATGTAGCTAGTTCTATGTATATGGACACATTGGAATCATCTTCCATGTAGCTAGAATTCTGTATATGGAAATGCTGCACTACTTTGCCATATACTTGCTCTCTTTATATGGACATTTTAGACTCGTCTGCCATGTAGCTAGCTCTCTGTGCATGGATATGTTGGACTGATCTGCCATGTTGGGCTTGTCTGCCATGTACCTACCTCTCTGTATATGGACATGTTGAACTCATATGCCATGTAGCTAGAAGTCTGTTTATGGGAATGTTGCACTACTCTGCCATGTATCTAGCTCTCTGTATATCGACATGGTTGACTCATCAACCATGTAGCCAGATCTCTGTGTATGAACATGTTGGACTCATTTGCCTTATAATAAGCCCTCTATATATTCACATGTTGGACTCATCTGCCATGTAGCTAACTCTCAGTAGATGGACATGTTGGGCTTATCTTCCATGAAGCTAGTACTCTGTATATGGACATGTTGGATTACTCTGCCATGTACCTAGCTCTCAGTATATGGCCACGTTTTACTCATCTGCCATGTAGCTAGACCTCTGTATATGGAAATCTTTCACTACTCTGCCATGTATCCAGCTCTCTGTATATGGACATGTTGGACTAGTCTGCCATGTAGCTAGCTTGCTGTATACGGACATGTTGGACTCATCAGCCATGGAGCCACATCTGTGTATGAACATGTTGGACTCATCTGCCTTGTTGCTAGTCCTCTATATATACACATATTGGACTCATCTGCCATGTAGCTAGCTCTCAGTATATGGACACGTGTGAGTCATCTGCCATGTAGCTATTCCTCGGTATATGGACATCTTGGACTACTATGCTATGTAGCTACCTGTCAGTATATGGACACGTTGGACTCATCTGCCATGTAGTTAGAACTCTGTATTTGGACATATTGCACTACTCTGTCATGTAGCCATCACTGTATATGGAAATATTGCACTACTCTGTCATGTAGCTATCTCTCTGTGCATGGATACGTTCGCCTGATCTTCAATGTAGGTAGCTATCTGTATATGAATATACTGGAATTGTCTGCCATGTATCTAGCTCACTGTATATAGACATGTTGGACTAATCAGCAATGTAGCCAGCTATATCTGAAAGAACATGTTGGACCCATCTGCCTTACAACTAGCCATCTAAATATACACATGTTGGAATACTCTGCCATACAGCTAGCTCTCAGTATATGGACATATTGAACACATCTGTTATGTAGTTAGTACTCTGTATTTCGATTTGTTGGGCTATTCTGCCATGTAGCTAGCTGTCAGTGTATGAACATGTTGGACTCATCTGCCATGTAGCTAGAATTCTGTATATGGGAATGCTGCACTACTCTGACATGTATCTGGCTCTCTGTATATGGACATTTTGGACTCGTCTGCTATGTAGCTAGTGCTCTATACATTCATATGTTGGACTGATCTGCCATGTAGGTATTTCTGAGTATATGCACATATTGGACTTGTCTGCCATGTAGCTAGCTCTCAGTATATGGAAGGGTTGGACTCAACATGTGTATCTTTAGAAGGCTAGCTACAAGGCAGATCAGTCGAACATATCCATGGACAGAGAGCTAGCTACATGGCAAATGAGTCCAAAATGTCCATATACAGAGAGCTAGCTACATAGCAGAGTAGTGCAACATTTGCATATACTAAGTTCTAGCTATATGGCCAATGAATCCAACATGTCCATATACGGAGAAGAGCTAGATACATGGCAGATTAGTTCAAGATTTCCATATACAGAAGACTAGATACATGGCAGATTAATCCAATGTGTCCATATACAGAGACCTAGCTACATGGCTGAGTTGTCTAACATGTCCATATCCAGAGTACTAGCTACCTGCAAGATAAGTCCAACATGTTCATATACAGAGAGTAAGCTGCATGGCAGATCAGTCCAACATGTGTGTCTTTAGAGGCCTAGCTTCAAGGCATATCAGTCCAACATATCCATGCACAGAGAGCTAGCTACATAGCAAACGAGTCCAAAATGTCCATATACAGAGAGCTAGCTACAAAGCAGGGTAGTGTAACATTTCCATATACAGAGTTCTAGCTACATGGACGATGAGTCCAACATGTCCATGTATGGAAAGCTAGCTAAGTGGCAGAGTAGTGCAACATTTCCATATACAGAGTTTTAGCTACATGGCAGATGAGTCTAACATGTCCATATAATAGAAGCAAGCTACAAGGCACATGGGTCCAACATGTTCACACAGAGAAAGCTGACAAAATGTCAGACAAGTTCAATATTTTAATTTGCAGAGAGCTACCTACATGGCAGATCATTCCTACATATCCATGTACAGAGAGCTAGCTACATGGCAGACGAGTCCAAAATGTCCATATACAGAGATCTAGCTACATGGCAGAGTAGTGCAACATTTCCATATACAGGGATCTAGCTACATGGCAAATGAGATCAACGTGTCCTTATACAGTGAACAAGCTACA
>NW_006408704.1:826671-827609 GCF_000296735.1 Chrysochloris asiatica
GTATATGGACATGTTGAACTCATCAGCCATGAATTCAGATCTCTCTGTATGGACATATTGGACTCTAAGTATATAGACAGGTTGGACTCATATGCTATGTAGCTAGAACTCTGTATATGGAAATGTTGCACTACTCTGCCTCATAGCTAGCTCTCTGTATACGGACATTTTGGACTCATCTGCCTTGTACCTAGGTCTCTGTATATGATTATATAGGACTTTTCTGCCATGTAGCTAGTTCTCAGTATATGGACATGTTAACTCATCAGCCATGTAATCAGTTCTCTGTGAAAGAACATGTTAGACTTATCTGCCTTATAGCTAGCCCAATAAATATACACATGTTGGACTCATCTGCCATGTAGCTAACTCTCAGTATATGGACATGTTGGACTCACCTGCCATGTAGCTACTACTCTGTATATGGACATGTTGCACTATTCTGCCATGTAGCTAAGTCTCAGTATAAGGACACATTGAACTCATCTTCCATGTAGCTAGAATTCCCTATATGGAAATGTTGCTCTATTTGCCATGTAGCTAGCTCTCTGTATATGGACACTTTGGACTCTTCTGCCATGAAGCTACCTCTCTGTGCATAGACAGGTTGGAATGATCTGCCATATAAGTAGTTCCCTGTATATGAACATATTGGACTTGTCTGCCATGTAGCTAGCCCATTAAATATACACATGTTGGACTCATTTGCCACGTTGCTAACTCTCAGTATATGGACATGTTGGACTCATCTGCCATGTAGACAGCTCTCTGTGTATGAACCTGTTGGACTCATCTGCCTTGTAGTTTTCCTCTAAATATACACATGTTGCATTCATCTGCCATGTAGCTAACTCTCAGTATGTGGACACATTGGACTCATCTGCCATGTAGCCAGCTCTCTGTGTATGAACATGTTGGACTCATCTGCCTTGTAGGTA
>NW_006408704.1:828126-836201 GCF_000296735.1 Chrysochloris asiatica
TACCTACATGGCAGATCATTCCTACATATCCATGTACAGAGAGCTAGCTACATGGCAGACGAGTCCAAAATGTCCATATACAGAGATCTAGCTACATGGCAGAGTAGTGCAACATTTCCATATACAGGGATCTAGCTACATGGCAAATGAGATCAACGTGTCCTTATACAGTGAACAAGCTACAATGCAGAGTAGTGCAACATTTCCATATACAGAGTTCTAGCTACATTACAGATGAGTCCAATGTGTGAATTTACTGAGAGCTAGCTAAATGGTAGAGCTGTCCAACATGTCCATATATGGAGTTCTAGCTACATGGCAGATGAGTCAAGCATATCCAAATACTGAGAGTTCGCTTTATGTGAGATGAGTCCAACATGTCTATTTTGTGAGGGCTAGCTACAAAGCAGAAGAGTCCAATTTGTTCAGTCACAGAGTTCTGGCTACATGTCTGATGAGTCCAACATGTCCATACACTGAGAGCTAGCTACAAGGCAGAGTATTGCAACATTTCCTTATACAGAGTTCTAGCTACATGGCAGATGAGATCAGCGTGCCCATATACAATAGCTAACTAAAATGCAGAGTAGTGCAACATTTCCATATACAGAGTTCTAGCTACATGGCAGATGAGTCCAACGTGTCCAGACTGAGAGCTAGCTACGTGGCATAGAAGTCCAACATGTCCATATACAGAGTTATACCTACATGGCAGATGAGTCCGTGTCCGTATACAGTGAGCTAGCTACATGACAGAGTAGTGCAACATTTCTATATACAGCATTCTAGCTACATGGCAGATGAGATCAACATGTCCATATACAAACATCTAGCTACAATGCAGAGTAGTGTAACATCACCATATACAGAGTTCTAGCTACATGACAGATGAGTTCAATGTGTGCATATACTGAGAGCTAACTACATGGCAGGGCAGTCCAACATGTCCATATATGGAGTTCTAGCTACAAGAAAGATGAGTCCAACATATCCAAATACTGAGAGTTAGCTTTATGGGAGATGAGTCCATCATGTGTATATTGTGAGGGCTAGCTACAAGGCAGAAGAGTACAACTTGTTCATACACAGAGAGCTGGCTACATGGCAGAGTATTACAACATTTCCATACACAATGTTCTAGCTTCTTGGCAGATGAGTCCTATGTGTCCATATACAAAGAGACAGCTACATGGCAGAGTAGTGCCACATTATCATATACAGATTTCTAGCTACATGGCAGAGTGGTCCAACGTGTCAATATACTGAGAGCTAGCTAAATGGCAGAGTAGTCCAACATGTCCATATAAAGAGTACTAGCTACATGGAAGATGAGTCCAACATGGCCATATTCTGAGAGTTAGATACATGGCAGATGAGTCCAACATGTGTATATTTTTAGGGCTAGCTAAAAGTCAGATGAGTCCAACATGTTCATACACAGACAGCTGTCTACATGGCTGATGAGTCAGAAATGTCCATATACAGAGAGCTAGCTACATGGCAGAGTAGTGCGACATTTCAATATACAGAGTTCTACCTACATGGAAGATGATTCCAACGTGACCAAATACAGAGCTAGCTATATGGCAGAGTAATCCAACATGTCCATATGCGGTGTTCTAGCTACATGGCAGATGAGTCAAACATGTCCAAATTCTGAGAGTTAGCTTTCTGGGAGATGAGTCCAACATGTGTATATATAGAGGGCTAGCTACAAGCCAGATGAGTCCAACTTGTTCATACACAGTGAGCTGGCTATATGGCAGATGACTGAAACATGTTCCAATACTGGGAGTTAGATACGTGACAGATGAGTCCAACATATGAATATTTAGAGGCCTAGCTACATGGCAGACAAGTCCAATATCTTCATATACAGAGAGATAGCTACATAGAAGATCAGACCATCATTTCCATGTACAATGTGCTAGCTGTATGGCAGACGAGTACAAAATGTTCATATACAGAGAGCTAGCTACATGGCAGAGTAGTATAACATTTCCATATACAAAGTTCTAGCTACTTGGCAGATGAGTCCAATATGTCCATGTATAGAGAGCCAGCTACATGGCAGAGTAGTGCAACATTACCATATACAGATTTCTAGGTACATGGCAGAGTAGTCCAACGTGTCCATATACTGAGAGCTAGCTAAATGGCAGAGTAGTACAACATGTCCATATACGTAGTTCTAGCTACATGGCTGATGAGTCAAACATGTCCAAATACTGAGAGTTTGCTTCATGGGAGATGAGTCCAACATGTCCATATACTGGGAGTTATCTAGGTGGCAGATGAGTACAACATATGAATATTTAGAGGGCTAGCTACATGGCAGAAGAGTCCAAAATGTCCATATACAGAGTAGTAGCTACATGACAGAGTAGTGCAACATTTCCATTTAAAGAGTTCTAGCTACATGACAGAGTAGTCCAACGTGTCCATATACTGAAAGCTACCTGAGTGGAAGAGTAGTCAAAGATGTCCATACACAGAATACTAGCTACATGGCAGATGAGTCCAACATGTCCATATACAGAATACTAGCTACATGGCAGATGAGTCCATACTGAGAGTTAGATACATGTAAGTTTATTCCAACATGTGTATATATAGAGGGCTAGCTACAAGTCAGATGAGTACAATATGTTCATACAAAAACAGCTGGCTCCATGGCTGATGAGTCCATCATGTCCACATACAGAGAGCTATCTACAATGCAGGGAAGACCAATATGTTCATAGACAGAGAGCTACCTATATGTCAGATCAATCCATCATATCCATGTACAGAGAGGTAGCTGCATGGCCGACGAGTATAAATGTCCATATACAGAGAAATAGCTACATGGCAGATGAGGCCAACATGTCCATATACAGAGAGTTAGAAACATGTAAGTTTATTCCAACATGTGTATATATATAGGGCTAGCTACAAGTCAGATGAGTACAATATGTTCATACACAGACAGCTGGCTCCATCGCTAATGAGTCCATCATGTCCATATACAGAGAGCTATCTACAATGCAGAGAAGATCAATATGTTCATAGACAGAGAGCTACCTACATGTCAGATCAATCCATCATATCAATGTACAGAGAGCTTGCTACATGGAAGACAAGTCCCATATGTTCATATCCAGAGAGCTAACTATATGGCAGATCAGTCCAACATATCCATGTAGACAGAGCTAGCTACATGGCTGATGAGTCCAACATGTCCAAATAATTAGAATTTGCTTCATGGGAGGTGAGTCCAACATGTGTATATTTTGATGGCCAGATACAAGGTAGATGAGTCCAACTTGTTCATACACAGAGAGCTGGGTACATGGCAGATGAGTTCAACATGTCCATATACTGGGAGTTAGCTACGTGCAGATGAGTCCAACATATGAACATTTAGAGGAATAGCTACATGGCAGACAAGTCCAATATCTTCTAGCTACTTGGCAGATGAGTCCATCATTTCCATATACTGAGAGCTAGTTACATGGCAGAATAGCCCAACATGTCCATATACAGAGCTGGCTACATGGCAGATCAATCCAACATATCCATGCACAGAGAGCTAGCTACATGGCAGAAGAGTCCAAAGTGTCCATATACAGAGAGCTAGCTACATGGCAGAGTAGTGAAACATTTCTATATACAGAGTACTAGCTACAAAGCAGATGAGTTCTACATGTTCATATGCAGAGAGCTGGCTACATGACTGATGAGTAAAACATGTCCATATACAGAAAGTAGCTACATGGCAGATGAGTCAAACATGTCCATATACAGAGTACTAGCTACATAGCAGATGAGTAAAACATGTCCATATGCTGAGAGCTTGCTACAAGACAGATGAGTCCGACAAGTTCATCCACAGAAAGGTGGCTACATGGCTGATGAGTCCAACATGTCCATATACAGAGAGCTAACTACATGTCAGACAAGTCCAATATCTTCATATACAGAAAGCTACCAACATGGCAGATCAGTCCAACATATACGTGTACAGAGAGCTACCTACATGGCAGAGGTGTCCAAAATATCAATATACAAAGTGCTCGGTACATGGCAGAGTAGTGCAACATTTCCATATACAGAGTTCTAGCTACATGGCAGATGAGTGCAACATGTCCATATACTGAAAGCTAGCTACATGGCAGAGTAGTGCAACATTTCCATATACAAGGTTCTAGCTACATGGCAGATGAGTCCAACGTGTCCATATATTGAGAGCTAGTAACAAGGCAGAGTTTTCAAATAGGTCAATATACAGAGTACTAATTGCATGGTAGACGAGTCCAACATTTCCATATATAGAGTTCTAGCTACATGGGAGATGAGTGCAACATATCCATATACAGAGAGCTAGCTATATGGAAGAGTAGTGCAACATTTCCATATACTGAGAGCTAGCTACATGGCAGAGTAGTCAAACATGTTCATATATGGAGTTCTAGCTACATGTCAGGTGAGTCCAATGTGTCCATATACTTAGAGCTAACTACATAGCAGAGTAGGCCAACATGTCCATATACAGAGTTCTAGCTACATGGCCGATGAGTCCAACATGTCTTTATACTGAGAGTTAGCTACATGTCAAATCAATCCTACACATGTACATTTAGATGACTAGCTACAAGCCAGATGAATCCAACATGTTCATACACAGAGACCTGGCTACATGTCATATGAGTCCAACGTTTCCATATACTGAGAGTTAGCTACCAGGCAGAGTAGTCCAACATGTCCATATACTGAGAGCTAGCTACATGGCAGAGTAGTGCAACATTTCTATATTCAGAGTTTGGCTACATGTCATATGAGTCCACTATGTCCATACACTTTAAGTTAGCTACATGGCAGATGAGTCCATTATATGTATATTTAGAGGATTAGCTATATGGCAGTCAAGTCCAAAATCTCCATATACAGAGAGTTACCTACATGGCATATCAGTCCAACGTATCCATGCAGAGAGAGCTGTCTACATGGCTGACAATTCCAAAATGTCCATATGCAGAGAGCTAGCTACATGGAAGACCAGTGCATCTTTCCCATATACAGAGTTCTAGCTACATGGCAGATGAGTTCAACGTGTCCCTATATAGAGCACTAGCTACATGGCAGTGTAGTCCAACATGTTCATATACAGAGTTCTAGCTACATGGCTGATGAGTCCAACATGTCCATATACTGAGAGTTAGCTTCATGGAAGATGAGTCCAACATATGTATATTTAGAGTGCTAGCTACAAGGTAGATGAGTGCAAGATTATCTTACAGAGAGAGCAGGCTACAGGGCAGAAGAGGCCAACATGTGCATACACTTAGAGTTAGCTATGTGGCAGAAGAGTCCAACATATGAATATTAAGAGGGCTAGCTACATGGCAGACAAGTCCACTATCATCATATACAGAGAGCTGTCTACATAGCAGATCAGTCCAACATGTCCATGTGCAGAGTGCTAGATAATTGGCAGCGGAGTCGAAAATGTCCATATACAGAGTGCTAGTTACATGGCGGAGTAGTGCAATATTTCCATATACAGAGTTCTAGTTACATGGCAGATTATTCCAATGTGTCTATATACTGAGAGATAGCTACATGGCAGAGAAGTCCAATAGGTTCATAAACAGAGAGCTACCTACATGTCAGATCACTCCATTATTTCCATGTACAGAGAGCTAGCTACATGGCAGACAATTCCACAGTGTCCATACAGAAAGAGCTTGCTATGTGGCAGAGTAGTGCAATATTACCATATACAGAATTCTAGCTACATGGCAGATGAGTCCAACGCGTCCATATATACAGAGCTAGCTACATGGCAGAGTAGAGCAACCTTTCCATATACAGAGTTCTAGCTACATGGCAGATAAATAAAATGTGTCCATATGCTGAGAGCTAGCTACATAGCAGAGTATTCATACATGTCCATATACAGGGTAATAGCTACAAGGGTAATGAGTCCAACTTGTCCATATAATGAGAGCTAGCTACATGGCAGACAAGTCCAATATCTTCATATACAGAGAGCTACCTACATGGCAGATCAGTGCAACATGTCCATGTACAGAGAGCTAGCTACATGGCAGTCGACTCCAAAATGTCCATATACAAAGAGCTAGCTACATGGCAGAGTATTGCAACATTTCCTTATACAGAGTTCTAGCTACAAATGCAGATGAGTCAAACTTGTCCATATACTGAGAGCTAGCTACATAGCAGAGTAGTCCAACATGTAAACATACAGTGTTCTAGCTACATGGTAGATGAGTCCAACATGTTCATATACAGTGAGCTGGCTACAAGGCAGATCTATCCAACATATCCATATAGGGCGCTAGCTACATGACATACAAGTCCAAAATGTCCATATACAGAGAGATAGCTTCATGGCAGAGTAGTGCAATATTTCCATATACAGAGTTCTAGCTACATGGCCACTTGTCTATATACTGAGAGCGAGCAACATTGCAGAGTAGTGTAGCTACAAGGCAGGAGAGTCCAACATGCTCATGCACAGAGAGCAGGCTACATGGCTGATGAGTTCAACATGTCCATATAATGATTGTTAGCTACATGGCAGACAAGTCCAATATGTTCATATATGGAGAGCTACCTACATGGAAGATCAATCCAACATATCCATGCACAGAGAGCTAGCTACATAGTAGACGAGTCCAAAATGTCTATATACAGAGAGCTAGCTCCATGGCAGAGTAGTCCAACATGTCCTTATACAGAGTACTAGATACATGGCAGAGTAGTGCAACCTTTTCATATACTGAGTTCTAGCTACATGGCATATGAGTCCAACGTGTCCATATATAAAGAGCTAGGAACGTGGAAGAGTATAGCAACATTTCCATATACACAGTTGGAGCTACATGGCAGATGATATCAACATGTCCATATACTGAGAGCTAGCTACGATGCAGAGTATTGCAACATTTCCATAAAAAGGGTTCTAACTACGTGGCAGATGAGTCCAACATGTCCATATATATAGAGCTAACTACATGGCAGAGTAGTGCAACATTTTCATATAAATAGCTCTAGTACATGGCAGATGAATACA
Source organism: Chrysochloris asiatica (assembly GCF_000296735.1). Classification (NCBI taxonomy): domain Eukaryota; kingdom Metazoa; phylum Chordata; class Mammalia; order Afrosoricida; family Chrysochloridae; genus Chrysochloris; species Chrysochloris asiatica. The sequence goes on from NW_006408704.1 coordinate 835,205, forward strand.
TCGTGTCCATATACTGAGAGCTAGTTACATGGCAGAGTAGTCCAACATATCCATATACAGAATACTAGCTATATGGCAGAGTATTAAAACATGTCCATATACTAAGAGATAGCTAGATGGCAGATGAATCCAACATGTGTACATTTAGAAGGTTAACTACAAGGTAGATGAATCCAACATGTTCATGTACAGAGAGCTAGCTACATGGCAGTCAAGTCCAATATGTTCATTTGCAGAGAGCCACTTACATGGCCCATCAGTCCAACATATCCATGTACAGAGAACTAGCTACATGGCAAACAAATCCAAATTGTCCATATACAGAGAGTTAGCTACACAGCAGTGTAGTGCAACATTTCCATATACAGAATTATAGCTACATGGCAGATGAAGCTAACATGTATATAATTAGGGGGCTAACTATAAGACAGATGAGTCCAACATGTTTATCCATAGAGAGCTGGCTACATGTCACGATAGTCCAACATGTCCATATACAGAATATTAGCTACATGGCAGATGAATCCAACATGTCCATATACTGAGAGTTAGATACAAGTCAGATAAGTCTAATTTGTTCATACACAGAGAGTTGGCTACATGGCTGATGAGTTCAACATGTCCATATACTGAGAGCTAGCTACATGGCAGAAAAGCCCAATGTCTTCATATACAGAGAGCTACCGACATGGCAGATCAGTCTAACAAAACCATGTACAATTTCTAGCTACATGTCAGACGAGTACAAAATGTTCATATACAGAGAGCTAGCTACATGTCAGAATAGTGCAACATTTGCATATACAAAGTTCTAGCAACTTGGAAGATGAGTCCAACACATCCATTACAGAGAGCTAGCTACATGGCAGAGTAGTGCAACATTTCCATATACAGAGTTCTAGGTACATGGCAGAGTAGTCCAACATGTCCATATACAGAGTACTATCTTCATGACAACAACAACAACAACAACAACAACAACAACAACAACAACAAC
>NW_006408704.1:836301-842400 GCF_000296735.1 Chrysochloris asiatica
ACAACAACAACAACAACAACAACAACAACAACAACAACATCTACAAGGCAGATGAGTCCAACATGTCCATATTCTGAGAGTTAGATATATAGCATATGAGTCCAACATGTGTATATTTAGAGGGCTAGCTACAAGGCAGATGAGTCCAACATGTTCATACACAGACAGCTGGCTACATGTCTGATGAGTCCAAATGTCCATACACAGAGAGCTAGCTACTTTGCAGCCTAATGTAACATTTCCATATACAGGGTTCTAGCTACATGACAGATGATATCAACGTGTCCATATACAGAGAGCTAGCTACAATGCAGAGTAGTGTAACATTTCCATATACAGAGTTCTAGCTTCATGGCAGATGAATCCAAAATGTCCATATACAGAGAGCCAGCTTCCAGTCAGAGTAGCCCAACATGTCAACTTATACAGTACTAGCTACATGCAGATGAGTTCAATGTGTCCATATACTGACAGTTAGCTACATGGCAGATGGAAAGAACATGTGTATATTTAGAGGGCTGGTTGCATAGTGGTTACGAATTGGGCTGCAAACCGCAAAGTCAGCAGTTTGAGACTATCGCTGCTCTGCCGAAGAAAGATGAGATAATCTGCTCTCATAAAGATTCACAACCTCAGTAACCCTATTCAGGGTCGCTATGGGTCAAAACCAACTCCATGGCAATTAACAACAACAACAACAAGCTACAAGGCAGATGAGTCCAATATATTCTTACAGAGAGAGGTGGCTACATGACTGATGAGTCCAACATGTCCATATACAGAGTGCTAACCAAATGGCAGAAAAGTCCAATATCTTCATATACAGAGAGCTACCTACATGGCAGACTAGTCCAATATGTTCATATACAGAGACCTGACTTCATGTCAGATCAGTCTAACATATCCATGCACAGAGAGCTGGCTACATGGCTGACGATTCCAAAATGTCCATATACAGTGAGCTAGCTGCATCGTAGAACAGTGCAACATTTCCATATACAGATATCTAGCTACATGGCAGATGAATCCAACATATCCATATACTGAGAGCTTGCTACATGGCAGAGAAGTCCAACAGGTCCATATACTGAGAGTTAGCTACATGGCAGATGAGTCCAACATATGTATATTTAGAGGGCTAGCTACAAGGTAGATGAGTCCAATATGTTCATAAAAAGAGAGATGGCCACATGGCAGCTGAGTACAATATGTCCATACACTGAGAGTTAGCTGCATGGCAGATGAGTACAACATATGAATATTTACAGGGCTAACTACATGACAGACAAGTCCAATATCTTCATATACAGAGAGCTAACATCATAGCAGATAAGTCCATCAGATCCATGTGCCGAGTGCTAGCTACATGCCAGACAAGGACAAAATGGACATATAAAGAGAGCTAGCTACATGGCAGTGTAGTGCAACATTTCCATATTCAGATCTACAGCTATATGGCAGATGAGTTCCACATGTCCATATACCGAGAGCTACCTACATGGCAGAGTAGACCAACATGTTCATATACAGAGTACTAGCTACAAGGCAGATGAGTCCAACATGTCCATACACTGAGAAATAGCTACATAGCAAATGTGTCCAACATGTGTATATTTACTGGACAAGCTACTAGGTTGATGGGTCCAACATGTTCATACAGAAAGAGTTGGCTTCATGGCTGATGATTACATCTTATCCATATACTGACAGCTACCTATATGGCTGACATGTCCAATATGTTCATATACAGAGTGCTACCTACATGGCAGATCAATCCAATACATCCATGCACAGAGAGTTAGCTACACGGCAGACAAGTTCAAAATGTCCATAAACAAAGAGCTAGCTACATGACAGAGTAGTACAACATGTTCAACTTCAGAGTACTACCTACATGGCAGATGAGTCCAACATTCCCATGTACTGAGAGTTAGCTACATGGCAGATGAATACAACATGTATACATAGAAAAGTAGCTAAAAGGCAGATGAGTGCAGCATGTTCATACAAAGAGAGCTGACTACATGACTCATGAGTCAAACATGTCCATATATAGAGAGCTACCTAAATGGCAGAGAAGTCCAATATATTCATATACAGACAGCTATCTACATGGCAGATCAGTCCAACTTATCTATGCACAGAGAGCTAGCTACATGGCAAAAGAGTCCAAAATGTCCATATATAGAGAGCTAGCTACATGGCAGAGAAGTGCAACATTTCCATATTCACAGCTGTAGCTACATGTCAGATGAGTCCCACATGTCCATATACTGAGAGCTGGCTACATGGCAGAGTATTCCAATATGTCCATATACAGAGTACTAGCTACATAGCAGATGAGTCCAACATGTCCATATACTGAGAGTTAGCTACATGGCAGATGAGTCCAACATATATATATTTACAGGACAATCTACTAGGCTCATGAGTCCAACATGTAAATACAGAGAGAGTTGGCAACATGGCTGATGATTCCAACATGTCCATATACTGACAGCTACCTACATGGCAGACATGTCCAATATGTTCTTATACAGAGAGCTGCCTACATGACAGATCTGTTCAACATATGCATGCACACAGAGCTAGCTACATGGCAGAGGAGTAAAAAATGTTCATATTCTGAGAGGTAGCTACATGGCAGAGTAGTGCAACATTTCATATACACAGTTCTAGGTACATGGCAGATGAGTCCAACGTGTCCATATACTGAGAGCTAGCTATATTGCACAGTAGTCCAACATTTCCATATACGGAGTTCTAGCTACATGGAAGATGAGTCCAACGTGTCCATATACTGAGAGCTAGCTACATGGCAGAGTAGTACAGCATGTCCATATACAGAATTCTAACTACATGGCAGATGAGTCCAACGTGTCCATATACTGAGAGCTAGCTACATGGCAGAGTAGTCCAAAATGTCCATATACAGAGTACTATCAACATGACACATCAATCCAACCTTTCCATATAATGAGAGTTAGCTACATGGCAGAGGAGTCCAACATGGTCTACTCTGACATGTAGCTAGCTCTCATTATATGGACACTTTGGTCTCATCTGCCATTTAGCTAGACCTCTGTATATGGAAATGTTGCACTACTCTTCCATATAGCTAGCTCTCTGAAAATGGATATATTTGACTCGTCTGCCATGTAGATAGCTCTCTGTATATGGATATCTTGGAATGCTCTGCCATCTACGTAGGTATCTGCATATGAACATATTGAATATGTCTACCAAGTGACTAGCTCTCAGTGTATAGACATGTGGGACTCATCAGCCATGGAGCTAGCTCTCTCTATGAATATATTCGACTCATCTGCCTTGTAGCTAGCCCACTAAATATACACATGTTGGACTCATCTACCATGTAGCTAGCTCTCTCTGCATAGATAGATTGCAATGATCTGCAATGTAGGTAGCTCCCTATATATGAATATATTGGAATTGTCTGCTATGTAGCTCGTTCTCAGTTTATGGACATGTTGGTCTCATCAGCCATGTAGACTGCTCGATCTGTATGAACATGTTGTAATAATCTGCCTTATAGCTAGCCCTCTAAAACTACACATGTTGGACTCATCTGCCATGTAGCTAACTCTAAATATATGGACATTTTGGACTCATCTTCCATGTAGCTAATTCTCAGTATATGGACATGTTGGGCTCATCTGACATGTAGCTAACACTCAGTACATGGACATGTTGGACTCATCTGCCATGTAGCTAGAACTCTGTATATGGAAATGTTGCACTACTCTGCCAAGTAGTTAACTCTCTGTATATGGACATTTTGGACGTGTCTGTTATGTAGCTAGCTCTTTGGCATGGCTATGTTATACTGATCTGCCATTAAGGTAGTTCTCTGAATATGAACATATTGGACTTGTCTGCCATGTAGCTAGTTCTCAATAAATGGACATGTTGGACTAATCTGACATGTAGCCATCTCTTTGTTTATGAACATGTTGGACTTACATGCCTTGTAGCTAGTCCTCTAAATATTCACGTGTTGGACTCATCGGACATGTACCTATCTCTCATTACATGGACATGTTGGATTCATCTGGGATGTAGCTAGTACTCTATATATGGACATGTTGGATTACTCTGACATGTAGCTAGTTCTCAATATATGAACATGTTGGACTCATCTGCCATGTAGCTAGAACTCTGTACATGGAAAAGTTACCCTACTCTGCCATGTAGCTAGCTCACAGTATATAGAAACGTTGGACTCATCTTCCATGTAGATAGAACCCTGTATATGGAAATGTTGCAACACTCTGCCATGTAGCTAGCTCTTTGTATATGGACATGTGGGACTCATCAGTCATGTAGTCAGCTCTTTGTGTATGGACATGTGGGACTCATCAGTCATGTAATCAAATCCCTCTGTATGAACATGTTGGACTCATCTGTCTTGTAGCTAGTCCTATATATATACACATGTTGGACTTATCTGCCATGTAGCTAGTACTCTGTATATGGACATGTTGGACTACTCTGCCATGTAGCTAGCTCACAGTATATAGAAACGTTGGACTCATCTTCCATGTAGATAGAACCCTGTATATGGAAATGTTGCAACACTCTGCCATGTAGCTAGCTCTTTGTATATGGACATGTGGGACTCATCAGTCATGTAATCAAATCCCTCTGTATGAACATGTTGGACTCATCTGTCTTGTAGCTAGTCCACTATACATACAGATGTTGAACTCATCTGCCAAGTAGTTAACTCTAAGAATATGGACATGTAGCTAGCTCTTTTTGCATGGGTATGGTGGACTGATCTGCCATGTAGGTAGCTTTCTGTGTAAGAACATTTTGGAGATGTCTTCCATGTAGATAGCTCTCTGAATATGGACATGTTGGACTCATCAGCCAGGTAGCCAGCTCTCTCTCTATGAACATGTTGCACTCATCTGCCTTGTAGCTAGTCCTCTTTATATACACACGTTGGACTCATCTGCATGTAGCTAGCTCTCAGTATATGGCCATGTTGGACTCATCTGTGATGTAGCTAGTACTCTTTATATGGACATGGTGGACTCATCTGCCATGTAGCTATCTCTCAGTATATGGACACATTCGACTCATCTGCCATTTAGCTAGAACTCTGTATATGGAAATGTTACACTACTCTGCCATGTAGATAGCTCTCTGTATTTGGGCATTTTGGACTCGTTTGCCATATAGCTAGCTCCATATATATGAACATATTGGACTTGTCTGCCATATAGCTAATTCTCAGTTTACGTACATGTTGGACTCATCTGCCATGTAGACAGCTCTCTGTGTAGGAATATGTTGGACTCATCTGCCTTGTAGCTAGCCCTCTATATAAACTTCTGTTGGACTCATCTGCCATGTAGGTAACTCTCAGTATATGGACATGTAGGACTCATCTGCCATGTAGTTATTACTCTGTATATGGACATGTTGGACTACTTTGTCATGTAGCTAGGTCTCAGTATATTTACACGTTGGACTTATCTACCATGTAGCTAGTACTTTGTATATGGAAAATTTTCACTACTTTGTCATGTAGCTAGGTCTCCATATATGGACATTTTGGATTCGTCTGCCACGTAGCTAGCTCTCTGTGCATGGATATGTTGGACTGATCTGTTATGTAGAGAGCTGTCTCTGTACATGAACATATTGGACTTGTCTGTCATATAGCTAGCTGTAAGTGTTTGAACCTATTGCACGTGTCTGCCATGTACCCGGCTCTCTGTATATGGACATGTGGGACTCATCAGCCATGTAACCAGCTCTTTCTTTATAAACATGTTGGAGTCATCTGCCTTGTAGATAGTCCTCTATATATACACATGTTGGACTCAACTGTCATGTAGCTATTTCTCAGTATATGGACATGATGGACTCATCTGTCTGAGAACTAGTCCTCTATATATACACATGTTGGACTCATCTAAGATGTATCTAACTAAGGATATGGACCTGTTGGACTCATCTGCCATGTAGCTAACTCTCAGTACATGGACATGTTGGACACATCTGCCATGTAGCTAATACTCTGTATATGGAAATATTGCATGACTCTGCGATGTAGCTAGCTCTCTG
>NW_006408704.1:843895-848202 GCF_000296735.1 Chrysochloris asiatica
TAGGTAACTCTCTGTATTTGAACACATTCGTCTTGTCTGGCATGTAGCTAGCTCTCAATATATGGACATATTGAACTCATCAGCCATGTAGCCAGCTCTCTGTTATGAACTTGTTGGACTCAACTGCCTTGCAGGTAGTTCTCTATATATGCACCTGGTGGACTCATCTACCATGTTGCTAACTGTCAGTATATAGACATGTTGGACTCATCTGTCATGTAGCTAGTACACTGGTTATGGAAATGTGGGACGACTCTGCCATGCAGTTAGCTGTCAGTATATGGACACGTTGGAATCTTCTGCCATCTAACTAGCTCTCTGTATATGGACATTTTGCACTTGTCTGCCATGTAGCTAGCTCTCTGTATATGGACATGTTGGACTCATCAGCCATATAACCAGTTCTCTCTGTATGAACATGTTGGATTAATATTCCTTGTAGCTATTCCTGTATATATACATATGTTGGACTCATCTGCCATATAGCTATATCTCAATATATGGACATGTTGGACTACTCTGTCAGGTAGCTAGCTCGCAGTAAATGGACATGTTGTACTCATCTACCATGTAGCTAGAACTCTATATATGGAAATGTTGCACCCATCTGCCATGTAGCTAGTTCACTGTGCATGGTTATATGGGACTGATCTGCCATGTAGTTAGCTCTCTGTATTTGAACATATTTGACTTCTCTGCTTTGTAGCTAGCAATCTTTATATGGGCATGTTGGACTCATCAGCCATGTAGCCAGCTCTCTCTCTATGAACATGATGGACTCATCTGCCTTGTAGCTAGATCTCTATATATACACATGGTGGACTCGTCTACCATGTAGCTAACTCTCAGTATATGGCCATGTTGGACTTGTCTGCCATGTACCTAGCTCTCTGTGCAAGGATATGTTAGACTGATCTGACATATAGGTAGCTCTCTTTATATGAACATATTGGAATTGTCTGTTTTTGGACATGTTAGACTCATCAGCCATGTAGTGAGCTCTCTCTGTATGAGCACGTTATACTCATCTACCTTGTAGCTATTCCTCTATATATACACATGTTGGACTCATCTGCCATGTAGCTAACTCTCAGTGTATGGACATGTTGAGCTCATCTGCCATGTAGCTAGTACTCTGTATATGGACATGTTGCACTACTCTGCCATGTAGCAAGCTATCTGTTTATGAACACAGTGGACTCATCTGCCATGTACCTAATACTCTGTATATGGAAATGTTGGACTTCTCTGCAATGTAGCTAGCACTCAGTATATGGACACATTGGACTCATCTGCCCTGTAGCTAGATCTCTCTATATACACATGATGGACTCATCTTCCATGTAGCTAACTCTCAGTAAATGGACATGTTGGACTTGTCTGCCATGTACCTAGCTCTCTTTGCAAGGATATATTGGACTGATCTGACATATAGGTAACTCTCTTTATATGAACATATTGAACTTGTCTGCCATGTAGCTAGCTCTCTGTATCTGGACATGTTGGACCCATCAGCCATGTAACCAGCTCTCTCTGTATGAACATGTTGGACACATCTGCCTTGTATCTAGTCCTCTATATATACACATGTTGGACTCATGTACCATGTAGCTAGTACTCTGTGTATGAAAATGTTGGACTTCTCTGCCATGTACCTAGCTCTCAGAATATGGAAACTTTGGGTTCATCTGCCATCTAGCTAGAACTCTGTATATGCAAATGTTGCACTACTCTGACATATGACTAGCTCTCTGTATATGGACATTTTGGACTTTTCTGCATGTAGATAGCTCTCTGTGCATGGACATGTTGGACTGATTTTCCATGCAGGTAGCTCTCTCTATATGAATATATTTGACTTGTCTGCAATGTAGCTAGCTCTCAGTATATGGACATGGTGGACTCATCTACCATATAGCTAGTACTCTGTATATGGAAATGTTGGACGACTCTGCAATGTAGCCTGTTGTCAATATATGGACATTTTGGAATCTTCTGCCATGTTGCTAGCTCTCTGTATATGGATATTTTGCACTTGTCTGGCAGGTAGCTAGCTCTCTGTATATCGACATGTTGGACAAATTAGCTATGTAGCAAGCTCTCTCTGTATGAACATGTTGGACTCATCTTCCTTGCAGCTATTGCTCTAAATATACACATGTTGGACTCATCTGCCATGTAGCTATCTCTCAGTATATGGATATGTTGGACTCATCTGACAGGTATCTAGTACTCTGTAAATGGATATGTTGGACTACTCTGCCATGTAGTTACCTCTCAGTATATGAACACCGAGGACTCATCTGCCATGTAACTAGAATTCTGTATATGGCTATGTTGCATTACTCTGCCATGGACATTGCTCTCTGTATATGGACATTTTGGATTCTTCTGCCATGTAGCTACCTCTCTGTGCATGGATATGTTGGACTGATCTGCCATATAGGTAGTTCTCTGTATAGGAACATTTTGGACTTGTCTGCCATGTAGCTACTTCTCAGTATATGAACATGATGGATTCATCAGCCATCTAGCCAGCTCTCTGCGTATGAACATGTACTCAACTACCTTGTACTATTCCTGTATATATACACATGTTGGATTCATCTGCCCTGTAGCTAAATCTCAAAATATGAACATGTTAGACTCATCTGTCATGTAACTAGTACCCTGTATATGAAAATGTTGCACTACCCTGCCATGTAGCTATCTCTTTATATATGGACATTTTGCAGTTGTCTGCCATATTTGAACATATTGGACTTGTTTGCCATGTATCTAGCTCTATGTATATCTACATGTTGGACTCATCAGTCATGTAGCTATCTCTCTCTGTATTAACATATGGGACTCATCTGCCTTGTAGCTAGATCTCTATGTATACACATATTGGACTCATCTGTCATGTACCTAACAATCAGTATATGGACATTTTGGACTGTTCTGCAATGTAGCTAGTACACTGTATAAGAACATGTTGGACTACTCTGACATGTACCTAGATCTCTGTATAGGGACACGTTTGACTTACCTGCCATGTAGCTAGAGCACTGTATATGGTAATATTGCATTACTCTGCCATGCAGCTATCTCTCTGTTTATGGACATATTGGATTCTTCTGCCATGTAGTTAACACTCTGTGCATGGATATATTGGACTGATCTGACTGATAGGTATCTCTCTGTATATGATTATATTGGACTTGTCTGCCACATAGCTAGCTCTCTGTATATGGAAATGGTGGACTCATCAGCTATATAGCCAGCTCGCAATGTATTAACATGTTGGACTCATCTGCCTTGTAGCTAGTCCTCTATATATACACATGTTGAACTCATCTGCTATTTAGTTATCACTCAGCATATGGACATGTTGGACTCAACTGCAATGTAGCTATAACTCTGTAAATGGAAATGTTATACTACTCTGCCATGTAGCTAGGTCCCGATATATGGACAAGTTTGACTCACCTGCCATGTAGCTTGAACTCTGTATTTGGAAATTTTTCACTACACTGCCATGTAGCTAGCTCTCTGTATATGTACAATTTGGACTCTTTTGCCATGTAGCTAGCTCTCTGTGCCTGGATATGTTTTACTGATCTGACATATAAGTATCTCTCTGTATATGAACCTATTGGACTTGTCTGCCATATAACTAGCTCTCTGTATATGGACATGTTGGACTCATCAACCATGTAGCCAGCTTTCTCTGTATGAACATGTTGGACTCATCTGCCTTGTAGGTATTCCTCTATATATACACATGGTGGACTCATCTGTCATGTTGCTAACTCTCAATATATGGACAGGTTGGACTCATCTTCCATGTAGATGGTACTCTGTATATGGAAATGATACATGACTCTGCCATGTACCTAGCTGTCAGTATATTGACATGTTGCAGTCATGTGCCATGTAGCTAGCTCTCTGTATATGGACATTTTGTACTTGTCTGCCATGTAGATAGCTCTCTTTATATGGGTACGTTGGACTCATTTACCATATAGATAGAACTCTGTATATGGAAATGTTTTACTACTCTGTCGTGTAGATACCTCTCTATATATGAACATTTTTCACTCGTCTGCCAAGTAGGTAGCTCACTTTGCATGGATATGTTGGACTGTTCTGCCATGTAGGTAGCTCTCTCTATTTGAACATATTGGTCTGTCATGTAGCTAAATTTCTGTATATGCACATGTTGGATTCATCTGCCATATAGCTAGAACTCTGTATATGGAAATGTTTCACTACTCTGTAATTTAGCTAGCTCTCTGTATATGGACATGTTGGATTCATCAGCC
>NW_006408704.1:852842-855001 GCF_000296735.1 Chrysochloris asiatica
GACATTTTATCCTTTTCTGCCATGTAGCTAGCTTTCTGTGTATGGATATGTTGGACTGATCTGACATGTAGGTAGCTCTCTGTATATGAAAATATCGGACTTGTTTGCCATGTAGGTAGATCTCTGTATATGGACATGTTGGACTCATCAGCCATGTAGCCAGTTCTCTCTGTAGGAACATTTTGGATTCATCTGCCTTGTAGCTAGTACACTGTATATGAACATATTGGACTACTCTGCCATTTAGCTAGATCTCAGTATATGGACACGTTGTATTCATCTGCCATGTAGCTAGAACTCTGTTTACGGAAATGTTGCCCTACTCTGCCATGTAGCTAGCTCTCTGTATTTGGATATTTTGGATTCATCTGCCATGTAGCTAGGTCTCTGTGCATGGATATGTTGTACTGATCTGACATATAGGTAGCTCTCTGTATATGAACATATTGGACTTGCCTGCCATATAACTAGCTCGCTGTATATGGATATGTTGGGATCATCAGCCATGTAGCGAGCTCTCTCTGTATGAACATGTTGGACTCATCTGGCTTGTAACTTGTCCTTTATATATACACATGTTGGACTCATCTTACATGTAGCTAGCTCTCAGTATATGGAAGTGTTGGAATCATCTGCGATTTTGCTAGTACTCTTTATATCGACATGTTGGACTACTCTGCCATGTAGCTAACTCATTGTATATGGACACATTAGAATCATCTATCATATAGCTAGAAATCTGTATAGGGATATGAGGCACTATGGTGGCATGTAGCTCGCTCTCTGTGTAGGGATATTTTTGACTCGTCTGCCATGTAGCTAGCTCTCTGTGTATGGCTATGTTAGACTGATCTGCCATGTAGGTTGCTCTGTGTTTATGAACATATTGGACTTACTGCTATGCAACTAGCTCTCTGCATATGGAAATGTTGTACTCATCAGTCATGTAGGCAGCTCGCTGTGTATGAACACTGTGGACTAATCTGCCTTGTATCTTGTCCTCTATATATAAACATGTTGGACTCATGTGCCATGTAGCTATCTCCCAGTGTTTGTACATGATGGAATCATCGGCCATGTAGCTAATTCTCTGTATCTGGACATGTTGTACTCATCAGCCATGTAGCCAGCTTTCTCTGTATGAATATGTTGGACACATCTGCCTTGTAGCTAGTCCTCTATATATACACATATTGGAATCTTCTGCTATGTAGCTAACTCTCAGTATATGGATATTTTGGGCTCATCTGACATGTAGCTTGTATTCTGTATGTGGAAATGTTGGACTACTCTGCCATGTAGAAATCTCTCAGTATATGGACAAGTTGGACTCCTCTGCCATGTAGCTTGAACTATGTATATGTACATTTTGGACTCGTCTGCCATGTAGCTAACTCTCAGTATATGGACATGTTGGACTCATCTGGCATGTAGCTAACTCTCAGTATATGGACATGTTGGACTCATCTGCCTTGCAGCTAGCACTCTGTATATGGACATATTGGATGCATCTGCCATGTAGTTAGTACTCTAAATAATCATATGTTGGACTCATCTGCTACGTAGCTAACTCCTAGTATATGGACATGTTGGACTCATCAGCCATATAACCAGCTCTCTCTGTGTGAACATGTTGGACTCATATGCCTTGAGAATGTCCTCTATGTATACACATGTTGGACTAATCTGCCATGAAGGAAACTCTCAGTATATGGACATGTTGGACTCATCTGACATGTAGCTAGTATTCTATATATGGAAATGTTGGACGACTCTGTCATGTAGCTAGCTCTCAGTATATCAGCACGTTGGACTCATCTGCCATGTAGCTAGAATTCTATATATGGAAACATTGCACTACTCTGCCATGTAGCTAGCTCTCTGTATATGAACATTTAGGACTCATCTGCCATGTAGCTAGCTCTGTGTGCATGGATATGTTGGACTGGACTGCACTTTAGGTAGTTTTCTGTATATAAACATATTGGACTTGTCTACCATGTGGCTGGCTCTCTGTATATTGACATGTTGGAGTCATCAGCCATGTAGCCAGCTCTCTCTGTATGAACATGTTGGACTCACCATCCTTATAGCTAGTCCTCTATATATACACATGTTGGATTCATCTGCCATGAAGCTAACTCTCAGTATATTGGCAT
>NW_006408704.1:856152-861387 GCF_000296735.1 Chrysochloris asiatica
TTCTGTACATGGATATGTTGGTCTTATCTGCCATGTAGATAGTTCTCTGAATATGAATAAATTTGACTCATCAGCCATGTAGCCAGCTCTCTCTGTATGAACATGTTGGATGAATCTGCCTTGTAGCTAGTCCTCTATATATACACATGTTGCACTCATATGTCATGTAGCTAATTCTCAGTGTACAGACATGCTGGTCTCACTGCCATGTAGTTAGTACTCTGTAGAGGGACATGTTGGACTATTCTGCCACATAGCTAGCTCTCTGTGCATAGATTTGTTGGACTGATCTGCCATGTAGATAGCTCTCTGAATATGAACATATTGGACTCATCAGTCATGTAGCCAGCTCTCTTTGTATGAACATGTTGGATGCATCTGCCTTGTAAATAGTCCTCTATATATACACATGTTGGACTACTCTGCCATGTAGCTAGCTCTCAGTATAAGAACACGTTGGACTCATCTGCCATGTGGCTAGTAATCTGTCAATGGAAATGTTGGACTACTCTGCCGTGTAGTTAGCTCTCAGTATAAGGACAAATAAGAATCATCTGTCATGTAGCTAGAAATCTGTATATGGAAATGTTGCCCTACTCTGCCATGTAGCAAACTCTCTGTATATGGAAATTTTGTACTCATCTGCCATGTAGTTAGCTCTCTGTGCATGGATATGTTGGATTGATCTGCCATGTAGGTAGCTCCCTGTATATGATCACATTAGACTGTTCTGCCATGTAGCTACCTTGCTGTATATGGACATGTTGGACTCATCAGCCATGTTGCCAGCTCTTTCTGCTTGAACATGTTGGACTCATTTGCCTTGTAGCTAGTCCTCTATATATACACATGTTGGACTCAACTTCCATGTAACTAACTCCCAGTATATGGACATTTTGGACCCATCTGTCATGTACCTATCTGTATTTGGACACATTGAACTACTCTGTCATGTAGCTAGCTCCCTGTATAGGGACACGAAGGGCTCATCTGCCTTGTAGCGAGAACTCTATATATGGAAATGTTGCACTACCCTATTATGTAGCTAGCTCTCTGTATATGGACATTTTGGACTCGCCTGTAATGTAGATAGCTCTCTATGCATGGATATGTTGGACTGATCTTCCATATAGGTAGCTCTCTCTATATGAACATATTGGACTTGTTTTCCATGTAGCTAGCTCCCTGTATATGGACATTTTTGACTCATCTGTAAGGTAGATAGCTCTCTGTGCATGGATATGTTGGACTGATCTGCCATATAGGCAGCTCTCTGTATATGAACATATTGGATTTGTCTGCCATGTAGCTAGCTTTCTGTAAATGGAAATGTTGGACTCATCAACCATATAGCTAACTCTCAGTATATGGACACGTTGGCATCATCTGTCTTGTAGCTAGTCCTCTATATATAACCATTTGGACTCATTTGCCATGTAGCCAACTCTCAGTATCTGGACATGTTGGACCCATCTTCCATGTAGCTAGTACTCTTTATATGGACATGTTGGACTTCTCTGCCATGTAGTTAACTCATTGTATATGGACAAGTGAGAATCATCTGTTATGTAGTTAGAACTCTATATGGAAATGTGGCACTATTCTGCCGTGTAGCTAGCTCTCTGTATAGGGGTATTTTTGACTCGTCTGCCATGTAGCTAGCTCTCTGTGTATGGATATGTTAGACTGATCTGCCATGTAGGTAGTTCTGTGTATATGAACATATTGGTCTTGCTGCCATGTAGCTAGCTTTCTGTAAATGGAAATGTTGTACTCATCAGTCATGTAGCCAGCTCTCTGTGTAAGAACACGGTAGACACATCTGCCTTGTATCTTGTGCCCTATATTTAAACATGTTGGGCTTATCTGTCATGTAGCTAACTCTCAGTATATGTACATGTTGAAGTCCTCTTCCATGTAGCTAACTCTCAGCGTATGTACAAGTTGGACTCATCTTCCATGTAGCTAACACTAAGTATATAGACCTGTTGGACCCATCTGCCATGTAGTTACTACTGTGTATTTGGACACGTTGGACTACTCTGCCATATAGCTACCTCTCTGTATAGGGACACGTTTAACTCATCTGCCATGTAGCGAGAACTCTTTATATGGAAATGTTGCACTACTCTATCATGTAGCTAGCTCTCTGTATATGTACATTTTAGAATCGTCTATAATGTAGATAGCTCTCTGTGCATGGATATGTTGGACTGATCTAACACGTAGGTAGCCCTCTGTATATGAACATATTAGATTTGTCTTCCATGTAGCTAGATCTATGTATATGGACATGTTGGACTCACCAGCATTGTAGGTAGTCCTCTCTATATACACATGTTGGAATCATCTGCCATGTAGTTAACTCTCAGTATATGGACATTTTGGACTCATCTGCCATGAAGCTAACTCTCAGTATATGGACATGTTGAATTCATCTGCCATGTAGCTAGTACACTGTATATGGAAGTGTTGGATTACTCTGCCATGTAGCTACCTCTCAGTATATGGACATGTTTGTCTCCTCTGCCATGTAGCTAGAACTCTGTATGGGGAAATGTTGCACTACTCTGCCATGTAGCCAGCTCTCTGAGTATAGACATGGACTCATCTCCCATTTAGCTAGAACTCTGTATATGGACATGTTGGAACACTCTGTCATGTAGCTACCTCTCCATATATGGACACGTTGGACCCATCTGCCACTTTGCTAGAACACTGTATATGGAAATATTGCACTAGTCTGCATTGTAGCTAGCTCTCTGTATATGGACACGTTGATCTCAGTTGCGATGTGGCTAGAACTCTGTATATGGAAATATTGAACTACTCTGCCATATAGCTAGCTCTCTGTTTATGGACATTTTGGACTCCTCTGCCATGTAGCTAGATCTCTGTACATGGATATGTTGGACAAAGCTGCCATGTAGGTAGCTCTTTGTATATGAAGATGTTGGATTTTTCTGCCATGAAGCTACCTTTCTGTATATGGACATGTTTGATGAGTCAAACATGTAGCCAGCTCTCTGTGTATGAACATGTTGTACTCATCTGCCTTGTAGCTAATCCTCTATATATACACACATTGAACTCATCTGCCATATAGCTAGAACTCTGCATATGGAAATGTTGCATTACTCTGTCATGAAGCTAACTCTCTGTATATGGATATTTTGGACTCCTCTGCCATGTAGCTAGCTTTCTATGCATGGATATGTTGTAGTGATCTGCCATGTAGGTAGCTCTCTGTATATGAACATATTGGACTTGTCTGCCATGTTGCTAGCTCTCAGTATATTGACATGTTGGACTCATCTGCCATGTAGCTATAACTTTGTATATGGAAATGTTGCACTAGTCTGCCATGTAGGCTGCTCTGTCTATGTGGACATTTTGGACTCTTCTGTCATGTAGTTAGGTCTCTGTACATGGATATGTTGGACAGATCTGCCATGTAGGTAGCTTTTATATATGAAGATGTTGGATTTGTCTGCCATGTAGCTAGGTCTCTATATAAGGACATGTTGGAATCATCAGCTATATACGCAGCTCTCTGTGTATGAACATATTTGACTCATCTGTCTTGTACCTATCCCTCTAAATATACACATGTTGGTTTCATTGGCAATGTAGCTACCTCTCAGTATATGGACATGTTGGACTCATCTGCCATGTAGCTAGCTCTCAGTATATGAACATGTTGGACTACTCTGACATGTAGCCAAATCTCTGTGTATGAACATGTTGGATTCATCTTCTTGTAGCTATCTCTCAGTATATGGACATGTTGGATTCATCTGCAATGTAGCTAGTGCTCTGTATATGGACATGTTAGACTATCCTGCCATGTAGCTAGCTCTCGGTATATGGACATGTTGGACTGATCTGTCATGTAGCCAGCTCTCTATGTATGAACATGTTGGACTCATCTGCCTTGTACTTAGCCCTCTTACTATACAAATAAAGGATTCATCTGCCATGTATCTATAACTCTGTATATGGAAATGTTCCACTACTCTGTCACATAGATAACTCTTTGTATATGGACAACTTGGACTCGACTGCCATGTAGCTAGCTCTCTGTATATGAACATGTTGGACTCATCAGCCATGTAACCAGCTCTCTGATTATCAACATATTGGACTCATCTGCCTTGAAGTTAGCCCCTTAAATATACACATGTTGGATTCATCTGCCATGTAACTATCTCTTAGTATATGAACATATTTTAATACTCTGCCATGTAGCTAGTACTCTGTATATGGACATGTTGGAATATTCTGCCATGTAACTAGCTCTCAGTATATAGACACGATGTATTCATCTGCCATTTATTAGAGTTCTTTATATGGAAATGTTGCTCTGCTCTGCCATGTAGCTAGCTCTCTATATATGTACACATTTGACTCATCTGTCACATAGCTACAAACCTGTATATGGAATTGTTGCACTACTCGGCATTGTAGCTAACTCTCAGTATATGGATACGTTGATATCATCTGTCATGTAGCTAGAACGGTGTATATGGAAATGTTGCAATACTATGCCATGATGCTAGCTGTCTATATATGGACACATTGGATTCATATGCCATGTAGCTAGAAGTCAGTATATGGAAATGTTGCACTACTCTGCCATGTAGCTAGTATTCTGTATATGGAAATTTTGGACTGCTCTGCCATGGAGCTAGCTCTCTGTATATGGACATTTTGGACTCGACTGCCATGTAGTTAGCTCTGTGTTCATGGATATGTTGGAATGATCTGCCATGTAGGTAGCTCTCCATATATGAACGTAGTGGAGTTGTCTGACATGTAGCTAGCTATCATTATATGAACATTTTGGCCTCATCAGCCATGTAGCCTTCTCTCTGTGTATGAGAATTTTGGACTCACCTGCCTTGTAGGTAGTCTTCTCTATATACACATGTTGGACACATCTGCCATGTAGCTAGTACTCTGTATATGGATATATTGGACTACTCTCCCATGTTTCTAGCTCTCATTATATAGACACATAGCCATGTAGCTAGAACTCTGTATATGGACATGTTGGACTACTCTGCCATGTAGCTAGCTCTGAGTATATGGACACATTGGACTCATCTGATATGTCGCAAGAACTCTGTATATGGAAATGTTGCACTGCTCTGCCAGGTAGCTAGTTCTCTGTATATGGACCTTTTGGACTCGTCTGCCGTGTAGCTACCTCTCTGTGCATGGATATGTTGGACT
>NW_006408704.1:861662-862335 GCF_000296735.1 Chrysochloris asiatica
ATATGGACATTTTGGTCTCGTCTGCCATATAGCTAGCTCTCTGTGCATGGGAATTTTGGACTGATCTGTCATGTAGGTAGCCCTCTTTATATGAACATATTGGACTTGTCAGCCATGTAGCTAGCTCTCTGTGTAGGGACTCTGTGTATGGAATCATAATGTAGCTAGTCCTCTATATATAGACATGTGGGACTCATCTTCCATGTAGCTAGCTCTCTGTACATGGAAATTTTGGACTCTTCAGCCATGTAGCCATCTCTCTCTGTATGAACATGTTGGACTAATGTGCCTTGTAGCTAGTCCTCTATATATACACATGTTGGACTCATCTGCCATGTAGCTAACTCTCAGTATATGGACACATTGGGTTAGTCTGCCATGTAGCTAAATCTCTGTATATAGAAATTTTGGACTGCTCGGTCATGTAGGTAGCTCTCAGTGCATGGATATATTGGACTGATCTGACATGTAGATAGCTCCCTATATATGAACATATTGGGTTTATCTTCCTTGTACCTAGCTCTCTGTACATGGATATGTTGGATTCATCAGCCAAGTAATGATCTCATTTTGGATGAACATGTTCGACTAATCTACCTTGTAGCTAGTCCTCTCTATATACACATGTTGGAATCATCTGCCATGTAGCTAAATATAGTATTTGGACATGTTG
>NW_006408704.1:862603-863481 GCF_000296735.1 Chrysochloris asiatica
CCATGTAGCTAGCTCTTTGTATAAGGACATGTTGGACAAATCAGTCATGTAGCTAGTCCTGCTTATAAAAACATGTTGGACTCATCTGCCATGTAACTAACTCTCAGTTTATGGACATGTTGGACTCATCTGACATGTAACTAACTCTCAGTTTATGGACATGTTGGACTCATCTGACATGTAGCTAGCTCTCTGTATATGGACATATTGGAACTTGTCTGCCAAGTAGCTATATCTCTGTATTTGGGCATGCTGGACGCATCAGCCATGTAGCCAACTCTCTCTGTATGAATACGTTGGATTCATCTGCTTCGTAGCTAGTCCTCTATATATACACATGTTGGAACCATCTGCCATGTAGCTAGCTCTCTGTATAAGGACACGTTGGACTCATCTGCCATGTAGCTAGAACTCTGTATATGGAAATGTAGTGCTACTCTTCCATGTAGCTAACTCTCTATATATGGACGTTTTGGACTAATCTTTCATGTAGCTAGCTCTCTGTGCATGGATATGATGTACTGATCTGCCATGTAGTTAGCTCCCTGTATATGATCATATTGAACTTGTCTACCATGTAGCTAGCTCTCTGTATATGGACATGTTAGACTCGTCAGCCTTGTATCCATTCCTATATATATACACATGTTGGATTTGTCTGCCATGAAGCTAACGCTCAGTATATGTACATGTTGGACTCATCTGCCATGTAGCTAGAACCCCGTGCATGGAAATGTTGTACTACTCTGCCATGTACCTAGATCTCTGTATATGGACAAGTTGGACTCATCTGCCATGTAGCTAGAACCCTGTATATGGAAATGTAGCACTACTCTCCCATGTAGCTAACTCTCTGTATATGGACATTTTGGACTAAT
>NW_006408704.1:864917-871296 GCF_000296735.1 Chrysochloris asiatica
GCACTATTCTTCCATGTACCTAGATCTCTGTATATGGACAAGTTGGACTCATCTGCCATGTAGCTAGAACTCTGTACATGGGTATGATTGACTGATCTGCCAAGTAGGTAGCTCTCTGTATATGAACATATTGGTCTTGTCTTCCAAGTACCTAGCGCTCTGTATATGGACAGGTTGGGCTCATCAGCCATTTAGCCTATTATCTCTGTATGAACATGTTGGAGTCATCTGCTATGCAGTTAGTCTTCTATATATAGTCATGTTGGACTCATCTGCCATGTAGCTAACACTCAGTATATGGATGTGATGGATTCATCTCCCATTTAGCTAATTCTCAGTATTTGGACATGTTGGACTCACCTACCATGTAGCTAGAACTTTTTATATGGAAATGTTGCACTACTCTGCCATGTAGTTAGCTCTCTGTATATGGATATTATGGCCTCATCTGTGATGTAGCTAGCTCTCTGAGCATGGATATGATGGACTAATCTGTCATGTATGTATCTCTTTGTATATTAACATATTGGACTTATCTGCCATGTAGCTAGCTTTCTGTACATGGACATGTTAGACTCCTCAGCCATGTCAATTCTCTCTATATATGAACATGTTGAACTCATCTGCCTTGTAGCTAGTCATCTATATATACACGTGTTGAACTCATCTGCCATGTAGCTAGTACACTGTATAAGGAAATGTTGGACTACTCTGCCATGAACTAGCTCTTTTTATATGGACATTTTGGACTTATCAACCATGAAGCTAGCTCTCTGTGCATGGATGTGTTGGACTGAACTGTCATGTACTTAGCTCCTTGTATATGAACATATTGGACTTGTTTGCCACCTAGCTAGCTTTCTGTATATGGACATGTTGAAATCATCAGCCATGTAGCCAGCTCTTTCTGTACGATCATGTTAGACTCAACTGCCTTATAGATAGTCCTCTATATATACATATGTTGGACTCATCTGCCCTATATCTATCTCTCAATATATGGACATGTTGGACTCATCTCTCATGTAGCTAACTCAAATTATATGGACACATTGGACTCATCTGCCATGTGCTTAATCGTCTGCATATGGAAATGTTTGACTACTCTGCCATGTAGCTAGCTCTCTGTATATGGACATTTTGGACTACTTTGCCATGAAGCTATCTCTCTGTGAATTGATATGTTAGACTGATCTGCCATGTAGGAAGCTCTCTGTAAATGAACATATTGGTCTAGTCTGTCATGTAGCTAGCTCTCTGCATATGGACATGTGGGACTCATGAGCCATGTAGCCCACTCTCTCTCATCAAGAACATGTTGGACTCATCTGGCTTATAGCTAGTCCTCTATATATACAGATGTTGGACTCATTACCATGTAGTTAACTCTCAGTATTTGGACATGTTGGACTACTCTGCCACGAAGCTAGCTCTCAGTATATGGACACGTTGGAATCATCTGCCATGTAGTGAGAACTCTGTATATGGAAATATTACAGTACTCTGCCATGTAGCAAAATCTCTAAATGTAGACATTTTGGAATCATCTGCCATGAAGCTAGCTATCTGTGCATGGATACGTTGGAATGATC
This sequence comes from Chrysochloris asiatica, assembly GCF_000296735.1. Taxonomy (NCBI): domain Eukaryota; kingdom Metazoa; phylum Chordata; class Mammalia; order Afrosoricida; family Chrysochloridae; genus Chrysochloris; species Chrysochloris asiatica. The sequence goes on from NW_006408704.1 coordinate 866,510, forward strand.
TGCCATGTAGGTAGCTCTCTGTAGATGAACATATTTCTCATGTCTGCCAAGTAGCTAGCTCTCTGTATATGAACATGTTGAACTCATCAGCCATGCAGTTAGCTCTCTCTGTATGAACATGATGGACTCATCTGTGTTGTAGCTAGTCCTCTATATATACAAATGTTGGACTCATCTGCCATGTAGCTATGTCTCAGTATATGTCTCAGTATATGGATTCATCTGCCATTCAGTTAACTCTCAGTATATGGATATGTTGAACACATCTGCCATGTAGCTAGTAGTCTGTATATGGACACCTTGGACTACTCTGCCATGTAGCTAGCTCTCAGTATATGGACACGTTGGACTCATCTTACATATAGCTAGAACTCTGTAAACGGAAATGTTTCACTACTCTGCCATGTAGCACGATATCTGTATATTGACATTATGGACTTGTCTGCCATGTAGCTAACTCTCTGTACATGGATATGTTTGACTGATCTGCCAAGTAGGTAGCTCTCTGTATATGAACATATTGGACTTGTCTGCCATGTAGCTATGGACATGTTGCATATGGACATGTTGGACTCACCAGCCATGTAGCCAGTTTCTCTGTATGAACATGTTGAACTCATTTGCCTTCTAGCTAGTCTTCTATATATACACATGTTGGACTCATCTACCATGTATCTTTCAGTATATGGACATGTTGAACTCATCTGCCATGTAGCTAGTACTATATATATGGACATGTTGGATTACTCGGTTATTAGGTAGCTCTCAATATATGGACACGTTGGACTCATCTGCCATGTAGTGAGAAATCTGTATATCGAAATGTTGCTCTACTCTGCCATGTAGGTAGCTTTCTATATATGGACATTTTGGACTCATTGGCCATGTACTTAGCTCTTTGTGTATGGATATGTTCGACTGACCTGTCATGTAGATAACTCTCTGTAAGCGAAAGTATTGGACATGTCTGCCATGTAGTTAGTTCTCTATATATGGACATGTTTGTACTTATCAGCCTTGTAGACAGCTCTCTCTGTATGAACATGTTGGACTCATCTGCATTGTAGCTAGTCCTCTATATATACACATTTTGGAATCCTCTGCCATGTAGTTAACTCTCAGTATATGGACATGTGGGACTCATCTGCTATATAGCTAGTACTCTCTATATATGGACATGTTGGACGACTTTGCCATGTAGCCAGCTCTCAGTATATGGACACATTGGACTAATCTGACATGTAGCTAGAACACTGTAAATGGAAATGTTGCACTACTCTGCCATGAAATTAGCTCTCTATATAAGAACATTTTGGACTTGTCTGCCACATAGCTAGCTCTCTGTGCATGAATATTTTGGACACATCTGCAATATAATTAATTCTCTGAGCATGGATATGTTTTGCAGATCTGCCATGCAGGTAGCTCTCTGTATATGAACATATTGGACTTGTCTGTCATGTACATAGCTGACTGTATATGGACATGTTCGACTCACCAGCCATGTAGCCAGCTTCTCTGTATGAACATGTTGGACTCATCTGCCTTGTAGCTAGTCTTATATATATACACCTGTTGGACTCATCTGCCACGTAGCCAACTCTCAGTATATGGTCATGAAGGACTCATCTGCCATGTAGCTAGCTCTCTGTGCTTGGATATGTTGGACAGATCTGTCATGTAGGTAGTTCTCTGTATATAAACATATTGGACTTGTCTGCCTTGTAGCTATATCTATGTATATGGACCTGTTGGGCTCATCAGCCATGTAGCCAGCTCTCTCTGTATGAATATTCTGGACTCAACTGCTTTGTAGCTAGTCCTCTATATATTCACATGTTGTCCACATCTGACATGTAGCTAATACTCTGTATAAGGACATGTTGCATAACTTTGCCATGTAGCTATCTCTCTGTATTTGGACACGTTGGACTTATCTGCCATGTAGCTAGAACTCTGTATATGGAAATGTTGCACTACTCTGCCATGTAGCTACCTTCTGCATATGGATATTATGGACTCTGAGCATGGATATGTTGGTCTGATCTGTCATGTAGGTAGCTCTCTGTATATGCTCATATTGGACTCGTTGGCCATATAGCTAGCTCTCTGAGTATGGACACATTGGACATTTCTGCCATGTAGCTTGTACTCTGTACATGGACATTTGGACTCATCTGCCATGTAGCTAACTCTCAGTCTATGGGCATGTTGTACTCATCTGACATGTATCTAGAAATATGTATATAGAAATGTTACATTACTCTGCCATGTATCTATCTCTCTGTATATCGACATTTTTGACTCATCTGACATGTAGGTAGCTCGCTATATATGAACATATTAGAATTGTCTGCCATGTGGCTAATTCTCTGTATGTGGACATGTTGGGCTCATCAGCCATGTACCCAGATCTCTCTGTATGAACATGTTGGATTCATCTGCCTTGTAGCTGTCCTCTATATATACACATGTTGGACTCCTCTGCCATATAGCTTACTCTCAGTATACGGACATGTTGGACTCATCTTCCATGTAGCTAGTACTCTGTATATGGACATGTTGGACTCATCTGCCATGTAGCTAGCTCTCAGTATATGGATAAGATGGACTCATCTGACATGTAGCTGGAACTCTTTAAGTGGAAATGTTGCTCTACTCTGCCATGTAGCTAGCTCTCTGTATATGGACATTTTGGACTCATCTGGCATGTAGCTACCTCTCTGTGCATGGATATGTTGGATTTGTCTGCCATGTACATGGATATGTTGGACTAATCATCCATGTAGCCATCTCTCTCGCTATGAACATGGTGGACTCATCTGCCTTGTAGATAGTCCTCTACATGTACACGTGTTGTACCCATCTGCCATGTAGCTAGCTCTCAGTGTATGGACATATTGAACTCATCTGCTATGTAGCTAGTACTCTGTATATGGTCATGTTGGATGACTCTGCCAAGTAGCTAGCTCTCACTATATGGACACGTTGGACTCATCTTCCATGTAGCGAGTCCTATGTATATGGAAATGTGGCACTACTCTGCCATGTCTCTGTACATGGACATGTTGAACTCATCAGCCATGTAGCTATCTCTCTCTGTATGAACATGTTTGACTCATCACCGTTGTAGTTATTCCTTTATATATACACCTGTTGGACTCATCTGCAATGTAGCTAATGCTCAGTATATGGGTATGTTGGACTCATCTGCCATGTAGCTAATATTCTTTACGTGGAAATGTTGGACTACTCTGCCATGTAGTTAACTTTCATTATGTGGACACATTGGACTCATGTGTAATGAAGGTAGAATTCTGTATATGGGAATGTTGTACTACTCTGACATGTAGATAGCTCTCAGTATATGGACACGATGGACTCATCTGCCATGTAGCCAGAACTCAGTTTCTGGACATGTTGGACTACTCTGTCATGTAGTTAGTGCTCTGTATATGGACATGTTGGACCATTGTGCCATGTAGCTAGCTCTCTGTATATGGATAGCTTACACTCATCTGACATGTATCTAGATTCCTGTATATGTAAATGTTGCACTATTCTGCCTTGTAGCTAGCTCTATGTGTATGGATATTATGTACTCGTCTATCATGTAGCGAACTCTCTGAGCATGGATATGTTGGATTGATCTGTCATGTAGGTAGCTCTCTGTATAAGAACATATTGGACTTGTATTCCATGTAGCTAGCTCTCTATATATCATGTTGGACTCATAATCTATGTAGCAATATCTTTCTGTATGAACACGTCGGACTCATCTGCTTTTTCACTAGGCCTATATAAATAAAATCATGTTGGACTCATCTACCATGTAGCTAACTCTAAGTGTATGGACATGTTGAACTCACCTGCCATGTAGCTAATTTTTAGTATTTGGACATGTTGGACTCATCTGCCATGTAGTTAGTACTCTGTAAATGTAAATGTTGCAGTACTCTAACATGTAGCTAGTTCTCTGCATATGGAAAATTTGGACTCATCTGCCATGTAGCTAGCTCTCTGGGCATGGATATGTTGGACTGATCTGTCATGTAGGTAGCTCTCTGTATATGAACATATTGGACTTGTCTGCCTTGCAGCTATATCTCTGTATATGGACATGTTGGGCTCAACAGCCATGTAGCCAGCTCTTTCTGTATGAATATGTTGGACTCATCTGCTTTGTAGCTAGTCCTCTATATATACACATGTTTTCCCCATATGCCATGTAACTAGTACTCTGTATATGGACATGTTGGACTACTCTGCCTTGTACCTAGATTTCTGTGTAGGGACACTTTGGACTCATCTGCCATGTAGCTAGAACTCTGTATATGGAAATGTTGCTGTACTCTGCCATGTAGCTAGCTCTTTGTATATGGATATTATGGATTCGTCTGTCATGTAGCTAGCTCTCTGAGCATGGATATGTTGGTCTGATCTGCCATGTACATATCTCTCTGTATATTAAAATATTTGACTCGTCTGCCATGTAGCTAGCTCTATGAGCATGGACATGCTTTTCTTATCTGCCTTGTAGCTAGTACTCTGTATATGGACATTTGGACTCATCTGTCATGTAACTAACTCTCAGTATATGGACACGTTGTACTCATCTGCCAAGTATGTGGAAATATATATATAGAAATGTTGAATTACTCTGCCATGTATCTATCTGTCTATATACGGACATTTTTGACTCATCTGCCATGTAGCTAGCTCTCTGTGCATGGATATGACATACTGATCTGCCATGTAGGTAACTCCCTGTATATGAGCATATTGGA
>NW_006408704.1:871591-889543 GCF_000296735.1 Chrysochloris asiatica
CTCTGTATATTGAAATGTTGCACTACTCTGCCATGTAGCTAGCTCTCTGTATATGGACATTTTGGACTTGTTTGTCATGGAGATAGCTCTCTGTGCATGGATATGTTGGACTGATCTGCCATGTAGGTAGCTCTCTGTAAATGAACATATATTTTAAATGTCTGCCATGTAGCTAGCTTTCTGTATATGAACATGTTGCACTCATCAGCCATGTAGCCATCTTTCTCTGTATGTACATGTTGGACTCATCTGCGTTGTAGCTAGTCCTCTATATTTGCACATGTTGGACTCCTGTGCCATGTAGCTTACTCTCAGTATATGGACATGTTGATCTCATCTGTATTGTAAATAGTTCTTTGTATATGGACATGTTGGACTACTCTGCCATGTAGCTGCCTCTCAGTATATGAATATGTTGGAATTATCTGACATGTAGCTAGAACTCTCTAAATGGAAATGTAGCACTACTCTGCCAAGTATCTACTTCTCTGTATATGGATATTTTGGACTCATGTGCCATGTAGCTAGCTCTGTATGTGTGGATATGTTGGACCTATCTGCCATGTAGATAGCTCTCAGTATATGAACATATTGGACTTGTCTACCATGTAGCAAACTCTCTGTATATGGACTTGATGGACTCGCCATCCATGTAGCCAGCTCTCTTGCTTTGAACATGCTGGAATCATCTGCCTTGTAGCTATTCGTCTACATATATACGTGTTGGACTCATCTGCCACGTAGCTAACTCTCAGTATTTGGACATATTGAACTCATCTTCCATGTAGCTAGTACTCTGTATATGGACATGTTGGACTACTCTGCCATGTAGCTAGCTGCCAGTATATGGACATGTTGGACTCATATACCATGTAGTGAGCCCTCTTTATATGGAAATGTTGCACTACTCTGCCATGTCTCTGTACATGGACATGTTGGATTCATCAGCCATGAATCTATCTCTCTCTGTATGAACGTGTTGGACTCATCTGCCTTGTAGCTTTTCCTTTATATATACACAGGTTGGACTCATCTGCAATGTAGCTAACTCTCAGTATATGGGCATGTTGGATTCATCTGCCATGTAGCTAGTATTCTTTATATGGAAATGTACGACTAGTCTGACATTTAGCTAGCTCTCAGTATATGGACACGATGGACTCATCTGTCATGTAGCTCGAACTCTGTATCTGGACTTGTTGGACTACTCTGCCATGTAGCCAGTACTCTGTATATGTATATGGTGGACTGCTCTGCCATGTAGCTAGCTCTCTGTATATGGACACCTTACAGTCATCTGCCAATTAATAAGAACTCTGTATATAGAAATGTTTCACTATTCTGCCATGTAGCTCTCAATATATATATGGATATTATGGACTCGTCTGCCATGTAGCTAGCTCTCTGAACATGGATATGTTGGATTGATCTGTCATGTAGGTAGCTCTCTGTATAAGAACATATAGGACTTGTCTGCCATGTAGCTTGGTCTATGTATATCATGTTGGATTCATCAGCCATGTAGCCGGATCTCTCTGTATGAATACATTGGACTCATCTGCCTTGTCGCTAGGTCTATATACATAAACATGTTGGACTCATCTGCAATGTAGTTAACTCTAAGTATATGTACATTTTGGACTCACCTGTCATGTAGCTAACTTTCAGTAAATGGACATGTTGGACTCAACTGTCATGTTGCTAATTCTCAGTATATGGACACGTTGGACTTATCTGCCATGTAGTTCATACTTGGTAAATGGAAATGTTGCAGTACTCTAACATGTAGCTATTTTTCTGTATATGGACATTTTGGACACGTCTGCCGTGTAGCTAGCTCTCTTTGCATGGATATGTTGGACAAATCTGTCATGTAGATAGCTCTCTGTAAATGAAAATATTGGATTTGTCTGTCTTGTAGCTATATCTCTGTATATGGACATGTTGGGCTCATCAGTCATGAAGCCAGCTCTCTCTGTATGAACATGTTGGACTCATCTGCGTAGTAGCTTGCCCTATAAATATACACATGTTGGACTCCTCTGCCATTCAGCTAACTCTGAGTATATGGCCATGTTGGACTCATCTGCCATGAAGCTTTAACTCTTTTTATGGAAATGTTGCACTACCCTGCCATGGAGCTAGCTTTCTGTATATGAACATTTTGGACTAGTCTGCCATGTAGCTAGCTCTTTGTACATGGATATGTTGGACTGATTTTCCAAGTATGTAGCTCTCTGTATATGCACATATAGGACTTTTCTACCTTGTAGGTTGCTCTCAGTATATGGACACATTGGACACATCTGCCATGTAGCTACTACCCTTAATATGGACATGTTGGCCTACTCTGCCATGTAGCTAGCTCTCAGTATATGGACACGTTGGACACATCTGCCATGTAGCTTGAACTCTGAATATGGAAATGTTGCACTATTCTGCCGTGTATCTAGCTCTCTGTATCTGGACATTTTGGACTCATCTGCCATGCAGCTATGTTTCTGTACATGGATATGTTGCACTGATCTGCCATGTAGGTAGCTCTATGTATATTAACAAATTGGAATTGTCTGCCCTGTAACTATCTCTCAGTATATGGACATGTTGGACTCATCAGCCATGGAGTCAGCTCTTTGCGTATCAACATTTGGACTCGTCTTCCATGTAGCTTACTCTCAGTATATGGACATTTTGCACTCATCTGCCATGTAGCTAGTACTCTGTATATGGACATGTTGCACTAATCTGCCATGTAGCTACTTCTCAGTATATGTACATGTTGAACTCATCAGCCATGCAGTCAGCTGTGTATGAATATGTTGGACACATCTTCCATGAAGTGTACTCTCAGTATATGGACATTTTGCACTCATCTGCCATGTGGCTAGTACTCTGGATATGGACATGTTGCACTAATCTGCCACGTAGATAGTTCTCAGTATATGGACATGTTGGACTCCTCTGCCATGTAGCTAGAAATCTGGATATTGAAATGTTACACTACTCTGCCATGTAGCTAGCTCTCTGTATATGCACACTTTGGATTCATCTGCCATGTACCTTGCTCTCTGTGCATGGATATTTTCGACTGATGTGCCATGTAGGTAGCTCTATGTATATGAAGACAGGTCTTGTCTGCCTTTTAGCTAGGTCTCTGTATGTGGACATTTTGGACTCATCAGCCATTTAGCTAGTACTATGTATATGTACATTTAGTACTACTCTGTCATGTAGCTAGCTCTCAGTATATGGACACGTTGCACTCATCTGCCATGTAGCTAGAACTATGTATATGGAAATGTTGCACTATTCTGCCATGTAGTTACCTCACTGTATATGGGTATGTTATACTTATCTGCTATGTAGCTAGTACCCTGTATTTGGAAATGTTGCAATACTCTTCCCTGTAGCTATCATTCTGTATATGGACATTTTGTACTTCTCTGCCATGTAGCTTGTTCTCTGCACATGAGTATATTGGACTAAACTGTCATGTAGGTAGCTCTCTGTATATGAAGATATTGTACATCTCTGCCATGTAGTTATCTCCCTCTGTATATGGACAAATTGGAATCATCAGACATGTAGCCAGTTTTCTCTATATGAACATGTTGGACTCATCTGCCTTGTAGCTAGCCCTCTAAATATACAAATGTTGGATTCTTCTGCCGTATAGCTAGCTCTCAGTATATGGACATGTCAGACTCATCTGCCATGTAGCTACTACTCTTTATATGGACATGTTGGACTACTGTGCCATGTAGTTCACTTTCTATATATGTATATGTAGGAATCGTCTGCCATGTAGCTAGCTCTCTGTATATGGATATGTTGGATTTTTCTGCCATGTAGGTAGCTCTCTGTATATGAAGATATTGGAATTGTCTGCCATGTAGCTAGCTCTCTATATATGGACATGTGGGAGACATCAGCCATGTAGCCAGCTCTCTTTGTATGAACATGTTGGACTCATCTGCCTTGTACCTTGTTTTTAGTATATGGGCACGTAGGACTCATGTGCTATGTAGCTAGAACTCTGTATATGGAAATGTTGTACTACTCTGCCATGTAGCTCACTCTCTGTATTTGTACGCATTGAACCCATCTGCCATGTAGCTAGAACTCTGTGTATGGAAATGTTACACTACTCTGCCATGTAGCTAGCCCTCTGTAAATGGACATTTTGGCTTCGTCTGCCATGTAGCTAGCTCTCAGCACATGGATATGTTGCACTGATGTGCTATGTAGGTAGCTCCCTGTATATGAAGATATTGGACTTGACTGCCATATAGCTAGCCCTCTAAATATACACATGTTGGACTCATCTGCCATGTAGCTAGCTCTCTGTGTATAGACACGTTGGACTTATCTGCCAAGTAGCTAGAACTCTGTACATGGAAATTCTGCACTACACTGCCATGTAGCTAGCTCTCTGTATATCAACCCGTTGGACCCATCTGACATGTAGATAGAAGTCTGTATATGGAAATGTTGCACTTCTCTGCCATGTAGCTAACTCTGTACATATACATTTTTGGAATCATCTGCATGGATATGTTGGACTGATCTGCCATGTAGGTAGCTCTCTTTATATGAACATATTAGACTTGTCAGCCATTTAGCTAGCTCTCAGGATATGGAGACATTGGACTCATCAGACATGTAGCCACCTCTCTGTGTATGAACAGGTAGGACTCATCTGCCATGTAGCTAGTATTCTGTATATGGACATGATGGACTACTCTGCCATGTTGCCTGCTCACAGTACATGGACATGTTGGACTCATCTGCCATGTAGCTAGGACTCTGTATATGGAAATGTTACACTACTCTGACATGTAGCTACCTCTCTGAATATGGACTCATTGGATTCATTTGTCATGAAGCTAATACTCTGTATATGAAAATGTTGCATTACACTGCCATGTAGCTAGCTCCCTGTATATGCACATTTTGGATTGGTCACCATGTAGGTAGCTCTCTGTATATGAAGATATTGGGCTTGTCTTCCATGTAGCTAGCTCTCTGTATACGGACATGTTAGACTCATCAGTCATGTAGTCTTCTCTCTGTGTATGAACATGTTGGACTCATCTGATTTGTAGCTAGCCTTCTAAATATACATATGTTGGATTCATCTGCCATGTAGCTAGCTCTCAGTATATGGACACGTTGGACACATCTGCCATGAAGCTAGTATGCTGTATGTGGACTGTTGGACTACTGTGTCATGTAGCTAGCTCTCAGTATATGGAGACTTTGGACTTATCTGCCATGTAGCTAAAACTCTGTATATGGAAATGTTGCACTACCCTGCCATGTAGCTAGTTCTTTGTATATGGAAATTTAAGACTCGTCTACCATGTAGCTACCTTTCTGCACAAGGATATGTTGGAGTGATCTGCCATGTAGGTAGCTCTCTGTATATGAAGATATTGGAATTGTCTGCCTTGAAACTAGCTCTCTGTATATGTACATATTGGACTCATTAGCCATGTAGCCAGATCTCTCTGTATGAATATGGTGGACTCATCTGCCTTGTAGCTTGCTCTTAGTATATGGACATGTTGGACTCATCTGCCATGTAGCAAGAACTCTGTATATGAAATGTTTCATTACCCTGACATGTAGCTAGCCCTCTGTATATGGACATTTGGACTCGTCTGCCATGTAGGTAGCTCTCTTACATGGATAAGTTGGACTGATCTGTTATGTAGGCAGCTCTGAGTATATGACGGTATTCGACTTGTCTGCCATGTAGCTAGCCCTCTAAATATACACATGTTAGTCTCATCTGCTACATAGCTAACTCTCAGTATATGGACATGTTGAACACATCTGCCATGTAGCTAGTACTCTGTATATGGACATGTTGGTCTACTCTGCCATGTAGCTAGCTCTCAGTATATGGAAATGATGCACTACACTGAAATATAGCTAGCTATCTGTTTATGGACCTTTTATACTTGTCTGCCATGTAGCTCGCTCTCTGTGCATGGATATGTTGGATTGATCTGCCCTGTAGGTAGCTCTCTGTATATGAATATATTGGACTTGTCAGCCATGTAGCCATCACCCTCTGTATGAACATTTTGGACTCATCTGCCTTATAGCTTGTCCTCTATATAAACACTTGTTGGACTTATCTGACATATAGCTAACTGTCAGCATATATACATGTTGGACACATCTGCCATGTAGCCAGTACTTTGAATATGGACATGTTGGACTACTCTTCCATATAGCTAGCTCTCAGGATATGGACACCTTGGACTCATCTGCCATGAAGCTAGAGCTATGAATATGGAAATGTGGCACTGCTCTGCCATATAGCGACCTCTCTGTATATGAACATATGGGACTTGTCTGCCATGTAGCCAGCTCTCTCTGTATGAATATGTTCGACTCATCAGCCTTGTAGCTAGTCTTGTATGTATACATGTTGGACTCATCTGAAATGTAGATAACTCTCAGTATATGGACATGTTGGACTCATCTGGCATGTAGCTATTATTCTGTAGATCGACATGTTGGATTCATCAGCCATGTAGCCAACTCCCTCTGTATGAACACTTTGAACTCATCTGCATAGAGCTAGTCCTCTATATATACACATGTTGGAATCATCTGTCATGTAGCTAACTCTCAATTTATAGACACGTTGGACTCATCTGGCATGTAACTAGTATTCTTTATATGGAAATGTTGGACTACTCTGTCTTGTAGATAGCTCTCCGTATATGCACACGTTGGACTCATCTGCCATGTAGCTAGAACTCTGTATATGGAAATGATGCACTACTCTGCCAGGTAGCTAGCTCTCTGTATATGGATATATTTGACTCATCTGCCATGTAGCTAGCTCTCTTTGCATAAATATGATGGATTGTTCCGCCATGTAGTTAGCTCTCTCTATATGAACATATTGGACTTCTCTGCCATATAGCTAGCTCTCTGTATAAGGACATGCTGGATTCATCAGCCATGTAGTCAGCTCTCTGTGTATGAACTCGTTGGACTCATCTGCCATGTAGCAAGTCCTCTATCTATACACGTTGAACTCATCTGCCATGTAGCTAACTCTAAGTATATTGACATGTCAGAATTATCTTCCATGTAGTTAATACTCAGTGTATGGACATGTTGGACTGATCTGCCATGTAGCTAAATCTACGTATGTTGAAACGTTGCACTGATCTGCCATGTAGCTAGGACTTTGTATATGGATATGTGGGAATACTCCTCCATGTAGCTTGCTCTCAGTATATGGACACATTGGACTCATCTGCCATGTAAATAGAACTCTGTATATGGAAATATTGCACTACAATGCCATGCAGCTAGCTGTCTGTATATGGACATTTTGGACTGATCTGACATGTAGCTAGCTTTCTGTACATGGATATGTTGGACTAAACTGCCATGTAGGTAGCTCCCTGTATATGAACATGTTGGACTTGTCTGCCATGTAGCTAGCTCTCTCTATACAGACATCTTGGACTCATCTACCTTGTAGCTTGTCCTCTATATATACAACTCATCTTCCATGTAGTTAACGCTCAGTATATGGAAATGTTGGACCCATTTGCCATGTAGCTAGTACACTGCATATGGACACGTTGGACAACTCTGTCATGTAGCTACCTCTCTGTATATGGCCACGTTGCACCAATCTGCCATTTAGCTCGAATTCTGTATATGGAAATGTTGCATTACTCTGCCATGTAGCTAGCTCACTGTATATGGACATTTTGGACTAAATTGCCTGCTGATAGCTCTCTGTGCATGGATATGTTGGACTCATCTTTCACGTAGGTAGCTCTCGGTATGTAGACATTTTGGAATCATTTGCCATGTATTTATCTCTCTGTGTATGGAAATGTTGCATTGATCTGCCATGTAGGTATCTCCCTGTATAGGAACATATTGTAAGTGACTGACATGTTGCTTGCTCTCTGTATATGGACATGTTAGACTAATCTGCCATGTAGCCAGCTTTCTCTGTATAAACATGTTGTACTCATCTGCCTTGTATCTAGTCTTCTATATATACACATATTCAACTCATCTGTCATGTAGCTAACTCTTAGTATATGGACATGTTGGACCCATCTGTCATGTAGCTAGTGCTCTGTATATGGACACGTTGAACTACTCTGCCATGTAGCTAGCTCTCTGTATATGGACACCTTGGACTTATCTGCCATGTAGCTAGAACTTTGTATATGGAAATGTTGCACTAGTCTGCCAAGTTGCTCGCTCTCTCTATCTGAAAAGACTGGATATGTCTGCCATGTATATAGCTCTCTGTGCATCGATATGTTGGACTGATCTGCCATGTAGGTAGCACTCTGTATATGAACTTATTGGACTTGTCTGCCATGTAGCTTGTTGTCTGTATATGTCCATGTGAGAGTCATGACCTTGTAGCCAGTTCTTTCTGTATGAACATGTTGGAATCAGCTCCCTCGTAGCTATTCCTCTATATATACACATCTTGGACTCATCTGCAATGTAGATAACTCTCAGTATGTGGACAAGTTTGACTCATCTGCCATGTAGCTAGTGCTCTGTATAAGTACATGTTGGACTACTCTGCCATGTAGTTAGCTCTCTGTATATGGACATGTTGGAATCATCTGCAATGTAGCTAGTGCTCTGTATAAGTACATGTTGGACTACTCTGCCATGTAGTTAGCTCTCTGTATATGGACATGTTGGAATCATCTGCAATGTAGCTAGTGCTCTGTATAAGTACATGTTGGACTATTCTGCCATGTAGCTAGCTCCCTGTATATACATAATTTGGACTCGTCTGCCATAAACTTAGCTCTCTGTACATGGACATGTTGGACCCATCAGTCATGTAGCCAGCTTTCTCTGTATGAACACGTTGGACTCCTCTGCAGCTAGTACTCAGTATATGTAAATTCTTACTACACTGCCATGTAGCTAGCTCTCAGTATATGAACATTTTAGACTCGTCTGACATGTACATAGCACTATGTGCATGGATATGTTATACTGATCTACCATGTAGGTACCACTCTGTATATTAACATATTGGACTTGTCTGCCATGTAGCTAGCTCTGTGTATATGGACATGTTGAACTAATCAGCCATGAAGCCTGCTCCTTCTGTAGGAACACGTTGGACTCATATGCCTTGTAGCTAGTCATGTATATATACACATGTTGGACTCATCTGCCATGTAGCTAATTCTCAGTATATAGACATGCTACATTCATGTGTCATGTAGCTAACTTTCAGTATATGGACAAGTTGAAATCATGTGCCATGTAGTTAGTTCTCAGTATTTGGAAATGTTGGACTACTCTGCCATGTAGATTACTATCACTATATGGACATGTTTGACTCATTTGCCATGTAGCTAGCTCTCTGTGCGTGGATATCTTGGACTGATCTGCCTGCCATGAAGTTTGCTCCCTGTATATGAGCATATTGGACTTTTCTGCCATGTAGCTAGCTCTCTGTATGTGGACATGTTGGCCTCATCAGCCATGTAGCCAGCTCTCTCTATATGAACACTTTGGAATCATCTGCCTAGAACTAGTCCTCTATTTATACACATGTTGGACTCATCTGCCATGTAGCTAACTCTCAGGATATGGACATGTTGGACTCATCTGCCATGTAGCTAAATCTCAGTATATGGACACATTGGACTCATCTGCCATGTAACTAATATTCTGTATTTGGAAGTGTTGGACTACTATGCCATGTAGCTAGCTCTCTGTATATGGACATTTTGGTCTCATCTGCCATGTAGCCAGCTCTCTCTGTATGAACATGTTGTACTCATCTTCCCTGTAGTTATTCCTTTATATATACACATGTTGGACTCATCTGCCATGTAGCTAACTCTCAGTATATGCACATGTTCGACCCGACTCATCTGCCATGTAGCTAGTAGTCTGTATATGGAAATGTTGGATTACTCTGCCATATAGCTTGCTCTGATTATATGGACACGTTGGACTTTTCTGCCATGCATCTATAACCCTGTAATGACATGTTGCATTACTCTGCCATGCCACTTGTTCTCTGTATATGGACATTTTGGACTCATCTGCCTGTAGCTACCTCTCTGTGTATGGATATGTTGGGCTGGTCTGCCATTAAGGTAGCTCCCTGTATATGAACATATTGGACTTGTCTGCCTTGTAACTAGTTTTCTGTTTATGGACATGTTGGACACATCTGCCATGTAGCCAGCTCTCTCAGTATGAACATGTTGGACTCATATTACATGTAGTTAGTCCTCTATATATGAATATGTTGGACTCATCTGCCATGTAGCTAACTCTCAGGATATGGACTTGTTGAACCAATCTGCCATATAGCTAGTACTCTATATATGGATACGTTGGTCTACTATGCCATGTAGCTAGCTCTCTGTATATGGACAAGTTGGACTCATCTGCCATGTAGCTAGAATTCTGTATATAGAAATATTGCACTACTCTGCCAAGTACCTAGCTCTCTGTATATGGACATTTTGGATTTGTCTGACATGTGGATATCTCTCTGAGCATGAATATGTTGGACTGATAGGCCATTTAAGTAGCTCTCTGTATATGAACATATTGGACTTGTCTGTCATGTAGCTAATTCTCTGTATATAGACATGTTGGACTCATCAGCCATGTAGCCAGCTCTCTCTGTACGAACATGTTGGACTCATCTGGCCTGTGACTAGTCCTCTATATATACACATGTTGGACTCATCTGCCATGTAGATAACTTTAAGTATATGGACAAGTTCTACTCATCTGCCATTTATCTAGTACTCTGTATATGTACATGTTGGACTCATCTGCCATGTAGCTAGAACTCGGTACATGGAAATGTTGCATTACTCTGCCATGTAGGTAGCTCTCTGTATATGAACATTTTATTCTCGTCTGCCATGTAGCTAGCTCTCTGTGCATGGATATGTTGGACTGATCTGCCATGTAGGTAGGTTTCTGTATATGAACATATTGGACTTGTCTGCCATGTAGCTATTTTTCTTTATATGGACATGTTGGACTCATCAGACATGTAGCTAACTCTCTCTATATGAACGTGTTGGAGTCATCTGCCTTATATCTACTCCTCTATATATATACATGTTGGACTAATCTGCCATGTATCAAGAACTTTGTATTTGAAAAGGTTTCATTATCTGCCAAGTAGCTAGCTCTCTGTATATGGACATTTTGGAATTGTCTGCCATGTAGCAAGTTCTATGTGAATAGATGTGTTGGACTGATCTGCCATGTAGGTAGCTCTTTGTATGTGAACATATTGGACTTGTCTGTCATGAAGCTAGCTCTCAGTATATGGACATGTTTGACTCATCTGCCATGTATTCAACTCTCACTGTATGAACAATTTTGGACTCATCTGCCTTGTTGCTATTACACTATATATACACATGTTGGACTCATCTGCAATGTAGCTAACTCTCTGTATATGGACATGTTGGTCTCATCTGCCTTGTAGCTAGTACTGTGTATATGGACATATTGGTCTACTCTGCATGTAGCTAGCTCTCAGGATATGCACATGTTGGACTCATCAGCCATGAAGCTAGACGTCTGTATATGGAAATGTTGCACTACTTTGCCATGTAGGTCGCTCTCTATATGGGCATTTTGGATTCATCCTCTATGAAGCTAGCTCTCTGTGCATGGATATGTTGTACTGATCTGCCATGTAGCTAGTACTCAGTATATGGACAAGTTGGACTACTCTGACATGTAGTTAGCTTGCAGTATATGGACATGTTCTACTCATCAGTCATGTAGTCACCTCTATCTGTATTAACATTTTGGACTCATCTGACTTGTAGCTAGCACTCTATATATACACATGTTGGACTCATATGTCATATAGCTAATTCTCAGTGTACAGATATGTTGTACTCACCTGCCATCTAGCTACTACTCTGTATAGGGTCATGTTGGTATACTATGTCATGTAGCTACCACCCAGTATATGGACACTTTGCACTCATCTGTCATGTATCAAGTTCTCTCTGTATGAACATGATGGCCTCATCTGCCTTGTAGCTAGTCGTCTATAAATACACATGTTGAACTCATCTGCCATGTGGGTAACTCTCAGTATATGGACATGTTGCACTCATCAGCCATGTAGGTACTACTCTGTATATGGACATGTTGGACTACTCTGCCATGTTGCTAGCTCTCAGTATATGGACATGTTGGAATCATTTGCCATGTAGATAGAACTCTCTATATGGAAATATTTCACTACTCTGTCTTGTAGCTAGATCTCTCTATATGGACATTTTGGATTTGTATGCCATTTAGTTAGCTCTTTGAGCATGGATAAGTTGGAGTGATCTGTCATGCTGGTAGTTCTCTGTATGTGAACATATAGGTCTTGTCTGCCATGTAGCTAGCTCTCTGTATATGGGCATTTTGGATTCTTCAGCCATGTAGCCAGCTCTCTCTGTATGAACATGTTGGTCTCATCTGCCATGTAGCTAACTCTCAGTATATAGACTTGTGGTCTCATCTGCCATGTAGCTAGTACGCTGTATATGGACACCTTGTACTACTCTGTAATGTAGCTATCTCTCAGTATATGGACACATTGGACTCATCTGCTATGTAGCTAGAACGCTGGATATGGAAATGTTGCACTACTCTACCATGTAGCTAGTTCTCTGTACATGGACATTGTGGACTTGTCTACCATGTAGCTAGTTCTCTGTTTTTGGAAATGTTGGAAGGATCTACTATGTAGGTAGCTCTCTATATATGGACTAGTTGGACTCATCAGCCATGTACCCAGCTCTCTCTGTATGAACATGTTGTACTCATCTGCCTTGTTGCTAGCACTCTCTATATATACATGTTGGTGTGATGTACCATGTAGCT
The DNA here is from genome assembly GCF_000296735.1 of Chrysochloris asiatica. Lineage (NCBI taxonomy): Eukaryota > Metazoa > Chordata > Mammalia > Afrosoricida > Chrysochloridae > Chrysochloris > Chrysochloris asiatica. The sequence continues at coordinate 884,507 of NW_006408704.1, forward strand.
AACTCTCAGTATATGGACATGTTGGACTCATCTGCCATGTAGCTATTTCTCTATATATGGACATGTAGCACTACTCTGCTTCGTAGCTAGTTCTCATTATATGGATATGTTGGACTCATCTGCCATGTAGCTAGAACTCTGTATATGGAAATGTTGCATTACTGTGCCATGTAGCTAGCTCTCTGTATATGGACATTTTGGACACATATGCCATGTGGCTACCTCTCTGTGCATGGATATGTTACACTGATCTGCCATGTAGTAGCTCTCTATAAATGAACATATAGGATTTGTCTGCCATGTAGTTAACTCTCTGTATATGGACACGCTGTACTCATCAGACATGTAGCCAGCTCTCTCCGTGTGGATAGGTTGGGCTCATATGCCTTGTAGCTAGTCCTCTATATATACACATGTTGGACTCAACTGCCATGTAGAGAACTCTCAGTATATGGAAATGTTAGACTCATCTACCTTGTAGCTAGTCCTCTGTATATGGACATGTTGGACTACTCTGCCATGTTTCCAGTTCTCAGTATATGGACACGTTGGAATCATCTGCCATGTAGCTAGAACACAGTGTATAGAAATGTTGCACTACTCTGCCATGTAGCTTTCTCTCTGTATATGGACACGTTGGACTCATCTGCCATGTAGCTAGTACTCTGGATATGGAAATGTAGCACTACTCTGCTATGTAGCTAGCTCTCTATATGTGGACATTTGGAACTCGTCTGCCATGTGCCTAGCTCTCTGTAAATGGATATGTTGGACTGATCTGCCATGTAGGTAGCTCTCAGTATATGAACATAGTGGACCTGTCTTCCATGTAGCTAGCTGTCTGTATATGGACATATTGGACTCATCAACCATGTAGCCAACTCTCTCCTATGAACATTTTGGACTCATCTGCCTTGTAGCTTTTGCTGTATATATACACATGTTGGACTCATCTTCCATGGAGCTTATTATCAGTATTCAAACATGTTGGACTCATCTGCCATGTAGCTAGTAGTCTGTATAGCGATATTTTAGACTACACTGTCATCTAGCTAGCAACCTGTATATGGACACGTTGGAGTCATCTGACATGTAGCTAGAACTCTGTATATGGAAATGTTCCACTATTCTTCCATGTAGCTAGCTCACTGTATATGGACATTTTGATATTGTCTGCCATGTAGCTAGCTCTCCATACATGAATATGTTGGACTGATCTGCTTTCTAGCCTGCTCTCTCTGTATGAAAATGTTGGACTCCTCTGTCTTCTAGCTATTCTTCTATATATACACAAGTTGGACTCATCTGACATGGAGAAACTTTCAGTTTATGAACATGTTGGAATCTTCTGCCATGTAGCTTGTCCTCTGTATATAGATATGTTGGACTACTCTGCCATATTTCTAGTTCTCATTATATGGACATGTTGGATTCATCTGCCATGTACATGGAACTCTGTATATGGAAAAGTTGCACTACTCTGTCTTGTATCTAGCTCTCTCTGTATGGATATTTTGGACTCGTATGCCATTTAGCCAGTTCTCTGTGCATGGATATGTTGGAGTGACCTGTCATGTCGGTAGTTCTCTGTATATGAACATATTGGTCTTGTCTAGCTTTCAGTATATGGTCTCGTTGGACTCATTTGCTATGTAGCTAGAACACTGTATATGGTAATGTTGCACTACTCTGCCATGTAGCTACCTCTCTGTATATGGACATTTTGGACTCATATGCCTTGAAGCTACTTCTCTGTGCATGGATATGTTTCACTGATCTGCCATGGAGATAGCTCTCTGTATATGAACATATTGGACTTGTAAGCCATGTATCTAGCTCTCTTTATATGGACATGTTGGTCTCATCAGACATGTAGTCAGCTCTCTCTGTATGAACATGTTGGACTCATCAGCCATGTAGCTAGTTCTCTGTATATGGACATGTTGGACTACTCTGCCATGTTGCCAGCCCTCAGTATATGGACACATTGAACTCATATGATATGTAGCTAGGACTCTGTATATGGAAATGTTGCACTATCTGCTATGTAGCAAGGTTTATATATATGGACATTTTGGACTCCTCTGCCATGTAGCTAGCTCTCTGTGTATAGATATGTTGGACTGATCTTCCATGAAGGTAGCTCTCTGTAAATGAACATATAGGATTTGTCTGCCATTTAGTTAGCTCTCTGTATATGGACATGTTGGAATCATAAGCCATGTAGGCAGCTCTCTCTGTATGAACATGTTGGACTCATCTGCCTTGTAGCTTTTCCTCTATATATACATATTTTGGACTCATATGACATGTAGCTATTTATCAGTATACAGACGTGTTGGACTGATCTGCCATGTAGCTAGTACTCTGTATAGGGATATTTTGGACTACTCTGTCATGTAGTTAGCACCCATTATATGGACACATTGGGCTCATCTGACATTTAGCTAGCACTCTGTATATGGAAATGTTGCAGTACAATGCGATGTAGCTAGCTCTGTGTATACGGACACATTGGACTCATCTGACATGTAGCTAGAACTCTGTATAAGGAAATGTTAAACTATTATGCCATGAAGCTAGCTCTCTTTATATGGACATTTTGGGATTCTGTGCAATTTAGCTAGCTCTCAGCACATGGATATGTTGGAGTGATCTGCTTTGTAGCCTGCTCTCTCTGTATGAACAAGTTGGACTCATCTGCCTTGTAGCTAGTCCTCTATATATACACATGTTGGTCTCATCTGCCAAGAAGCAAACTATCAGTTTCTGGACATGTTGGACTCTTCTACCATGTGCAAGTACTCTGTATATGGACATGTAGGACTACTCTGCAATGTTGCTAGCTCTCAGTATATGCACATGTAGGACTCATATGCCATGTAGATAGAATTCTGTATATGGAAATGTTGCACTGCTTTGCCTTGTAGCTAGCTCTCTGTATATGGATATTTTGGACTCGTATACCATTTAGCTAGCTCTCTGTGCATGGATATGTTGGAGCGATCTGTTATGTCGGTAGCTCTCTGTATATGAACATATTGGTCTTGTCTGCAATGTAGCTAGCTCTCTGTATATGGACATTTTTGACTCTTCAGTCATGTAGCCAACACTCTCTTTATGAACATATTGGACACATCTGCCTTGTTGCTAGTCCTCTACATATACACATGTTGAAGTCTTCTGCCATGTGCTGCTAGTACTCTGTATATGTTCATGTTGGACGACTCTGCCATGTTGCTAGCTCTCAGTATATGGACATGTTGGACTGATCTCTCTTGTAGCTAAAACTCTATATATGGAAATGTTTTACTACTCTGCCATGTAGGTAGCTCTGTGTATATGGACATTTTGGACTCGTCAGTCATGTAGCCAGCAGTCTCTGTATGAACATGTTGGACTCATCTGCCTTGTAGCTAGTCCACTTTATATACATATGTTGGATTCATCTGCCATGTAGCTCTCCCTCAGTATATGGACATGTTGGACACATCTGCCATGTAGTTAGTACTCTGTATATGGACATGTTGGACAACTTTGCCATGTAGCTAGCTCTCAGTATATGGACATGCTGGATTCATCTGTTATGTAGCTAGAGCTCTGTATATGGAATTGTTTTACTTCTCTGACATGTAGGTATCTCTGTGTATATGGACATGTTGGACTCGTCTGCCATGTAGTCACCTCTCTCTGTATGAACATGTTGGAATCATGTGTCTTGTAGCTAGTCCTCTATATATACACATGTTGCACTCATCTGCCATGTAGAGTGTACTCTTAATATGGACATGCTGGATTACTCTGCCATTTAGCTAGCTCTCAGTATATAGACATGTTGACCATAACTGCAATATAGCTAGAGCTCTTTATATGGAAATGTTGCACTACTCTGTCATGTAGCAAGCTCTATGAGTATGGACATTTTGGACTAGTCTCATTTAGATAGCTCTCTGTGCATAGATATGCTGAACAAGCTGCCATGTAGGTAGCTCTCTGTATATGGACATGTTGGACTCCTCAACTATGTAGACAGCTCTCTCTGTATGAACATGTTGGACTCATCTGCCTCGTAGATAACTTACAGTATATGGACATTTTGGACTCATATACAATTCAGCTAGTACTCTGTATATTGACATGTTGGACTACTCTGACATGTTGCCAGCTCTCTCTGTCTGAACATGTGGGAAACATCTTCCTTGTAGCTCGTCCTCATTATATAAACATGTTGGACACATCTGCATGTAGCTAACTCTCAGTATGTGGACATGTTGGATTCACTTTCCATGTAATTAGTACTCTGTATATGGATATTTTGGACTCGTCTGCCATGTAGCTAGCTCTCTGTACATGGTTATGATGGATTGATCTGACATGTAGATTTCTCTCTGTATATGAACATATTGGGCTTCTCTGAATTGTATCTAGCTCTCAGTATATGGGTATGATGGACTCATCAGCCGTGGACCCAGCTGTCTGTGTATGAACATGTTATACTAATCTGCCTTGTAGCTAGCCCTCTAAATATAAACCTGCTGGAATAAACTTACATGTATCTAATGCTCAGCATATGGACATGTTGGACTCATCTCCCATGTAGCTAGAACTCTGTATATGGAATTGTCACACTACCCTGCCATATCGCTAGCTCTCTGTATGTTGACATATTGGACTAGTCTGTCATGATGTAACTCTCTGTACATGGATATGTTGGATTCATCTGCTATGTATGTAGCTCTGAGTATATGAAGATATTTGAATTGTCTGTCTTGTAGCTAGCGCTCTAAATATACACACGTTGGACTCATCTGCCACGTAGCCAAGTCTCAGTATATGGACATGTTGGACTTCTCTGCCATGTACCTAGCTCTCATTATATGGGCACGTTGGACTCATCTATCATGTTGCTAGAAATCTGTATATGGACATGTTGGACCACTCTGCCATGTAGATAGCTCTCAATATATGGACACGATGGACTCATCTGCCATGTAGCTAGAACTCTCTATATAGAAATGCTGCACTACTCTGCCATGT
>NW_006408704.1:890003-892439 GCF_000296735.1 Chrysochloris asiatica
ACTACTCTGCCATGTAGCTAGAACTCTGTATATGGAAATGTTGCACTACTTTGCCATGTAACTAGCTCTTTTTGCATGGATATGATGGACTGATCTGTCATGTACATAGATCTCTGTATATTAACATATTGGACTTGTCTGCCATTTAGCTAGCTTACTTTACATGGACATGTTAGACTCATCAGCCATGTAGACATCTCTCTCTGTATGAACATATTGAACTCATCTGCCTTGAAGGTAGTCCTCTATATATACACATGTTGAACTCATCTACCATGTAGCTAGTACACTGTTTAAGGACATGTTGGACTACTCTGCCATGTAGCTAGCTCTCTGTATATGGACATTTTGGAGTCATCACCCATGAAGCTAGTTCTCTGTGCATGGATGTGTTGGACCGATCTACCATGTAGGTAGTTCCCTGTATATGAACATATTGGACTTGTCTGCCATGTAGCTAGCTTTCTGTATATGGACATGTTGGACTCATCAGCCATGTAGCCAGCTCTCTCTGTACAAACATGTTGGACTCATCTGCCTTGTAGATAGTACTCTATATATACACATGTTGGACTCATCTGTCATGTAGCTAACTGAGTATATGGCCACGTTGGATTCATCTGCCATGTAGCTAACTCAAAGTATATGGACACATTGGAATCATCTGCCAAGTGGCTAATACTCTGTATATGAAAATGTTGTACTACTCTGCCATGGTGCTAGCTCTCAGTATATGGACAAGTTGGACTCAACTGTCACGTAGCTAAAACTCTGTAGTTGGAAATATTGCACTACTCTGCCATGTAGCTAGCTCTCTCTATATGGATATTTTGGACTCATCTGCCAAGAAGCTAGCTCTCTGTGCATAGATATGTTGGACTAATCTGCCATGTAGGTAGCTCTCTGTAAATGAACATATTGGACTAGTCTGTCATGTAGCTAGCTCTCTGCATATGGACATGTTGGACTAATGAGCCATGTAGGCAGCTCACTCTCTAAAAAAATGTTGGACTCATCTACGTTTTAGCTCATCCTCTATATATACACATATTGGTTTACTCTACCATGTAACTAACTCTAAGTATATGAACATTTTGGACTCATCTGACATATAGCTAGAATTCTGTAAATGGAAATGTTGCACTACTCTGCCATGTAGCTAAATCTCTGTATATTAACATTTTGGACTTGTCTGCCATGTATCTAGCTCTCTGTACATGGATATGTTTGACTGATATGCCAAGAAGATAGGTCTCTGTATATGAACATATTGGACTTGTCTGCCAAGTAGCTAGCTCTCTGCATATGGACATGTTGGACTCATGAGCCATGAAGCCAATTCTCTCACAATGAACATGTTGGACTCATCTGCTTTTTAGCTAGTCCTCTATATATACACATGTTGGACTCATTTATCATGTAGTTAACTCTCAGTATATGGACATATTGGACTATTCTATCATGAAGCAAGCTCTCAGTATATGGACATGTTGGACTCCTCTGTCATGTAGCAAGAACTCTGTATATGGAAATGTTGCACTACTCTGCCATGTAACTAGCTCTGTGAATATAGATATTTTTGTCTCATCTGCCATGAAGCTAGCTATCTGTGCATGGATACGTTGGACTGATATGCCATGTAGGTAGCTCTTTGTAAATGAACATATTTGTCATGACTGCCAAGTAGCTAGCTCTCTGTATATGAACATGTTGAACTCATCAGCCATGTAGCCAGCTCTCTCTGTATGAACATGATGAATTCATCTGCGTTGTAGCTAGTCCTCTATATATACACACGTTGGACTCATCTGCCATGTAGCTTACTCTCAGTATATACAAATGTTGTACTCATTTGGCATGTAGCTAACTCTCAGTATATGGACATGTTGGACCACACAGCCATGTAGCTAGCTCTCTGCATATGGACATGTTGGACTCACCAGCCATGTAGCCAGTTTCTCTGTATGAACAGGTTGGACTCATCTGACTTGTAGCTAGTCTTCTACATATACACATGTTGGAACCATCTGCCATGTAGCTAAGTCGCAGTATATGGACACATTGCACTACTCTGCCATGTAGCTAGAACTCTGTATATGGAAATGTTGCACTACTCTGCCATGTAGCTAGCTCTCTGTGCATGGATATGTTCAACTGATCTGCCATGTAGGTTGCTCTCTGTATAGGAACATATTGATCTTGTATATCATGTAGCTAGCTCTTAGTATATGGACACTTTGGACTCATCTGCCACGTAGCTAGAAGTCTGTATATTGAAATGTTGCACTGTTCTGTCGTGTAGGTTGCTCTCTGTATATGGACTTGTTGGAATTATCAGCCATGTAGCTAGTTATCTGTGCATGGATATGTTGGACTGATCTTCATGTAGGTAGCTATTGAAGATATTGGATTCATCTGCAATATAGCCAACTTTCT
>NW_006408704.1:900728-901280 GCF_000296735.1 Chrysochloris asiatica
TGAGTCCAACATGTCCATATACTGAGAGCTAGGTACATGACAGAGTTGTCCAACATGTTCATATACAGAGTACTAGCTACATGGCAGATGAGTGCAACATGTCCATATAATGAGAGTTAGCTACATGGCAGATGATTCCATCTTGTGTATATATAGAGGACTAGCTACAAGGAAGATGAGTCCAACATATTCATACAGAGAGAGCGGGCTACATGGCTGATGAGTCCAACATGTCCATATTCTGAGAGCTAGCTGCATGGCAGAGAAGTCCAATATGTTCATATACAGAGAGCTACCTACATAGCAGAACAGTCCAATATAACCTTGCACAGAGAGCTAGCAACATGGCAGATGAGTCCAACGTGTACATATACTGAGAGCTAGCTACATGGCAGAGTAGTCCAACATGTCCATATACAGAGTAATAGCTACATGGCAGATGAGTCCAACATATCCATAACCTTACAGTTAGCTACATGGCAGATGCGTACAATGTGTGTATATATAGAGGACTAGCTACAAGTAGAAGAGTCTAACATGTTCACACAAAGA
>NW_006408704.1:902405-907131 GCF_000296735.1 Chrysochloris asiatica
AATGCAACATTTCCATATAAGGACTTCTAGCCACATGGCAGATGAGTCCAACATGTCCATATACTGAGAGTTAGCTACATGGCAGAGGAGTCCAACATGTGTATATTTATAGGGCAAGCTACTACGCAGATGAGTCCAACATGTTCATACAGAGAGAGCTGGCTACATGACTGATGGGTCCAACATGTCCATTTACTGACATGACAACATTTCCAATATGTTCATATACAGAGAGCTATCTACATGGAAGAACTGTGCAGCATTTCATATACAGAGTTCTAGCTACATGGCAGAAGAGTCCAACGGCTCCATATATTGAGAGCTAGCTACATGGCAGAGTAGTACAACATGAACATATACAGAGTTCTAACTACATGACAGATGAGTCCAATGTGTCCATATACTGATAGATAGCTACATGGCAGAGTAGTCCAACATGTCCATATACAGAGTACTAGCTACAAGGCAGATCAGTCCAACATATCCATGCACAAAGAGCTAGCAACATGGCAGATGAGTCCAAAATGTCCATATAAAGAGAGCTAGTTACATGGAAGATTAGTGCAACATTTCCATATAGAGTGTTCTAACTACTTGTCAGATGAGTCCAATGTGTGCATATACTGAGAGCTAGGTACATGGCAGAGTAGTCTAACATGTCCATATACAGAGTAATAGCTACATGGCAGATGAGTCCAACACGTCCATAACCTGAGAGTTAGCTACATTTCAGATGAGAACAACATGTGTATATATAGAGAACTAGCTACAAGCAGATGAGTTCAACTTGTCCAAACAAAGAGCTATCTGCATGGCAGAGAAGTCCAATATGTTCATATAAAGAGAGTTACCCACTTGGCAGATCAGTTCAACTTTTCCATGCACCAAGAGCTAGGTACATGGCAGACAAGTCCAAAATGTCCATATAAAGAGAGCTAGCTACATTGCAGTGTAGTGCAAGATTTCCATATTCAGATCTCCAGCTACATGGCAGATGAGTCCCACATGTCCATATACTGAGAGCTACCTACATGGCAGAGTAGTCCAACATGTCCATATACAGAGTACTAGCTACATGGCAGATAAGCCCAGCATGATCATACACTGAGAGATAGCTACATGGCAAATGTGTCCAACATGTGTATATTTACAGGACAAGCTACTAGGCTGATGAGTCCAACATGTTCATAAAGAGAGAGCTGTCTCCATGGCTGATGATTCCAACACATCCATATACTGACAGCTACCTATATGGCCATCATGTCCAATATGTTCATATACAGAGAGCTTCCTACATGGCAGCTCAATCCAACACATCCATGCACAGACAGTTAGCTACATGGCAGACAAGTTCAAAATGTCCATAAACAAAGATCTAGATACATGGCAGAGTACACCAACATGTCCAACTACAGAGTACTAGCTACATGACAGATGAGTCCAACATGCCCATGTACTGAGAGTTAGCTACATGGCAGATGAATACAACATGTATATATAGAAAAGTAGCTACAAGGCAGGTGAGTCCAGCATGTTCATACAAAGAGAGCTGGCTTCATGACTGATGAGTCCAACATGTCCATATACAGAGAACTACCTAAATGGCAGAGAAGTCCAATATATTCATATACAGAGAGCTACCTACATGCCAGATCAGTCCAACTTATCCATGCACAGAGAGCTAGTTACATGGCAAAAGAGTCCAAAATGTCCATATATTGAGAGCTAGCTACATGGCAGAGTAGTGAAACATTTCCATATTCACACCTCTAGCTGTGTCAGATGAGTCCCACATGTCCATTTATGGAGAGCTGGCTACATGGCAGAGTATTCCAACATGCCCATATAAAGAGTACTAGCTACATACCAGATGAGTCCAACATGTACATACACTGAGAGTTAGCTACACGGCAGATGAGTCCATCATATGTATATTTATAGGACAATCTACTAGGCTCATGAGTCCAACATGTAAATACAGAGAGAGCTGGCAACATGGTTGATGATTCCAACATGTCCATATACTGACAGCTACCTATATGGCAGACATGTCCAATATGTTCATATACAGAGAGCTGCCTACATGGCAGATCTGTCCAACATATCCATGCACAGAGAGCTAGCTACATGGCAGAGGAATAAAAAATATCCATATACAGAGAGGTAACTACATGACAAAGTAGTGCAACATTTCATATACAGAGTTCTAGGTACATGGCAGATGAGTCCAACGTGTTCATATACTGAGAGCTAGCTACATCGCACAGTAGTCCAACATTTCCATATACACAATTCTAACTACATGGCAGATGAGTCCTTCGTGTCCATATACTGAGAGGTAGCTACATGGCAGAGTAGTCCAAAATGTCCATATACAGAGTACTAGCTACATGGCAGATCAGTCCAACATTTCCATATAATGAGAGTTAGCTACATGGCAGATGAGTCCAACATGTATATATATAGAGGACTAGCTACAAGTCAGATGAGTCCAACATGTTCATACAGAGAGAGCTGGCTACATAGCTGATGAGTCCAACATGTCCATATACAGATAGATAGCTACATGTCAGACAAATCCAATAAGTTCATATACAGAGAGCTACCTACATGGCAGATCAGTCCAACATATCCAAGAACAGAGAGCTAGCTACATGGCATACGAGTAAAAAATGTACATATATAGAGAGCTGGCTACATGGAAGAATAGTGAAACATTTCTATATACAGAGTTCTAGCTACATGGCAGATGAGTCCAACGTGTCCATATACTGTGAGCTAGATACATGGCAGAGTAGTTGAACGAGTCAATACACAGAGTACTAGTTTCATGGCAGATGAGTCCAACATGTCCATAAACTGAAAGATAGCTTCATGGCAGTTGAGTCTAACTTGTGTATATATAGAGGACTAGCTACAAGGAAAATGAATCCAACATGTTCATACAGAGAGAACCAGCTACATGGCTGATGAGTCCAACATGTCCATATTCATGGCGGATCAGTCCAATAGCTCCATGAACAGAGAGCTAGCTACATGGCAGACAAGTCCAAAATGTCTATATACAGAGAGCTAGTTAGATGGCAGGATAGTGCAAATTTTCCATATACAGGGTTCTAGGTACATGGCAGATGAGTCCAACGTGTCCGTATGCTGTGAGTTAGCTACATGGCAGACTAGTCCAATATGTGTATATACAGTGGAATACCTACAAGGCAGATGAGTCCAACATGTTCATACAGAGAGAGCTGGCTACATGGCGGATTAGTACAACATGTCAATATACAGACAGCTAACTACATGACAGATAAGTCCAATACGTTCATATACAGAGAGCTACCTACATGTCAGGTCAGTCCAAATTATCCATGAACAGATAGCTAACTACATGGCAGATGAGTCTAAAAAGTCCATATACAGAGAGCTAGCTACATGGCATAGTAGTGTAACATTTCCATATAAGGAGTTTTAGCTACATGGCAGATGAGTCCAACGTGCCCATATACTGAGAGCTAGCTACATGCGAGGGTAGTCCAAGATGACCATATTCAGAGTACTAGCTACATGGCAGATGAGTCCAACATGTCCATATACTGCGATTTAGCTACATGGCAGATGAGTGCAACTTGAGTATATATAGAGGACTAGATATAAGGCTCTGGTAGCGTAGTGGTTATGAATCGGGCTACGAAACTTAAGTCAGCGGTTCGAAACTACCAGCCACTCCGAGGGAGAAAGATGAGGCTTTCTACTCCCGTAAGGATTTATATCCTCGGAAACCCTGTACAGGGTTGCTATGGTTCGGATCCGACTCAACGGCACTTAACAACAACAACAACAAGCTATAAGGCAGATGACTCCAACATGTTCATACACAGAGAGCTGGCTACATGGCTGATGATTCTTACATGTCCATATACAGAGAGCTAACTACATGGGAGACAAGTCCAACATGCTCATATACACAGAGCTACCTACATAGCAGATCAACCCAACTATTCATGCACAGAGAGCTTGCTACATGGCAGATGAATACAAAATGTCCATATGAACAGAGCTAGCTATATGACAGTGTAGTGCAATATTTCCATATTCAGAGCTCTAGCTTCATTCCAGATGAGTCCCACATGTGCATATACTGAGAGCTATGTACATGGCAGAGTAGTCAAACATGTCCATATACAGAGTACTAACTACATGGCAGATGTGTCCAACATGTCCATATTCTGAGAGTTAGCTACATGGCAGATGAGTCCAACAAGAGTATACATAGAGGACTAGCTACAAGGGGATGAGTCCAACATGTTCATACAGTGATATGGCTACATGGCTGATGAGTCCAATATGCCAAAAACAGAGCTAGCTAAATGGAAGACAATTCCAATATGTTCATATACAGAAAGCTACCTACATGGCAGATCTGTCCAACATATCCATACACAGAGAGCTGGCTACATGGCAGAGGAGTCCAAAATGTCCATACACAGAGAGCTACCTACATGTCAGAGTAGTGCAACATTTCTATATACAGAGTTGTAGCTACATGGCAGAGGAGTCCAACATGTCCATATACTGAATGTAAGCTACATGGCAGATGAGTCCATCTTATGTATATATACAGAGGACTATCTGCAAGGCAGAGGAGACCAACATGTTCCTACAGAGTGAGCTGGGTACATGGCTGATGTGTCCAACATGTCCATATACAGAGAACAAGCTACATGGC
>NW_006408704.1:907246-911625 GCF_000296735.1 Chrysochloris asiatica
CCAAAATGTCCATATACAGAGTGTTAGCTACATGACAGGGTAGGGCAACATTGCCATATACAGTGTTCTAGCTACATGGAAGATGAGTCCAACGTGTCCATATACTGAGCGCTATCTACATATCAAATAAGTCCAACATGTCCATATAGAGTACTAGCTACATGGCAGATGAGTCCAACATGTCCATATACTGAGACTTAGCTACATGTCACATGAGTCCAACATGTGTATATTTATAGGGCATCCTACAAGGCAGATGAATACAACATGCTCATGCAGAGATAGCTGGCTACATGGATTAAGAGTCCAACATGTCCATATACTTATAGGTACCTACGTGGCAAATATGTCCAATATGTTCATATACAGAGAGCTACCTACATGGCAGATCATAGCTCTCTGTATCGGAACATATTGGTCTTGCTGCCATGTAGCTAGCTCTCTGTATATGGACATGTTGGACTCATCAGCCATATAGCCAGCTCTCTCTTTATGAATATGTTCGATTTATCTGCCTTGTAGCTAGCCCTATAAATATACACATATTGGGCTCATCTGCCATGTAGCTAACTCTCAATATATGAACATGTTGGACTCATCTGCCATGTACCTAGAACTCTGTATATGGAAATGTCACATTACTCTGTCATGTAGTTAGTTCTCTGTATATGGACGTTTTGAACTCAAATGCCATGTAGTTAGCTCTCTGTGCATGGATGTCTTGGACTCATCTGCCATGTAGGAAGCTCTCTGCATATGAACATATTGGACTTGTCTACCATGTAGCTAGGTCTTAGTATATGGACATGTTGGACTTCTCAGCCATGTAGCCAGCACTCTCTGTATGAATATGTTGGACTCATCTGCCTAGTAGCTAGTCTTCTATAAATACATGTTGGATTCATCTGCCATGTAGCCAGCTCTCTGTGTATGAACATGTTCGACTCATCTGCCTTGTAGCTTGCCCTATAAATATACACATATTGGACTCATCTTCCATGTAGCTAACTCTCAATATATGAACATGTTGGACGCATCGGCCATGTTGGTAGTACCATGTATATGGACATGTTGTACTACTCTGCCATGTAGCTAGCTCTCAGTATATGAACACGTTAGTCTCATCTGTCATGTAGCTAGAGCTCTGTATATGGAAATGTTGCACTACTCTGCCATGTAGCTAGCTCTCTGTATATGGATATCTTGGGCTAATCTGCCATGTAGGTAGCTCTCTGCATATGAACTTATTGGACTTGTCTGCCATGTAGCTAGTTCTCAATATATGGACATATTGGTCTCATCAGCCATGTAGCCATCACTCTCTGTATGAACATGTTGGACTCATCTGCTTTTTAGCTAGCCCTCTAAATATACACATGTTTGACTCATCTGCAATGTAGCTAACTCTCAGTATATGGACATGTTGGACTCATCTGCCATGTATCTAGCTCTCTCTATATGTACATTTTGGACTCGTCTGCCATGTAGCTAGCTCTCTGTGCAAGCATATGTTGAATTAATCTGACATGTAGTTAGCTATCTGTATATGAACATATTGGACTTGTCTGCCATGTAGCTAGCTCTCTGTATATGGACATGTTGGAATCATCCGCCATGGAGCCAAATCTCTTTGTATGAACATACTTGACTCATCTACTTTGTAGTTCTCTGTATATGGAAATCTTGGTCTCATCCCCCATGTAGCTAGAGCTCTATATTTGTAAATGTTGCACGCCTCTGTCATGTATCCAGCTCTCTGTATATGGACATTTTGGACTCATATGCCATGTAGATAGCTCTCTGTGCGTGGATATGTTGTACTGATCTGCCATGTAGACATCTCTCTCTACGAACATATTGGACATGTCTGCCATGTAGCTAGCTCTCTGTGCATGGTTATGTTGAACTCCTCAGCCATGTAACCAGCTTTCTCTGTATGAAGATGTTGGACTCATCTTTCTTGTAGCTAGTCTGCTATATATACACCTATTGGACTTATCTGCCATGTAGCTAACCCTCAGTTTATGGACTTGTTGGACTCATTTGCCATCTAGCTATCATCCCATATATTGACTTGTTGGACTATTCTGCCCTGCAACTAGCTCTAAGTATATAGGAAGGTTGCACTCATCTGCTATGTAGCTAGAACTCTATATAAGGAAATATTGCACTACTCTGCCATGTAGCTAGCTCTCTGTATATGAACGTATTGGACTTGTCGGCCATGTAGCTAGTTCTCAGTATATGGACATGTTGATTCATCAGCCATATTAACAGCTCTCTGTGAATGAACATGTTAGACTCATCTGCCTTTTAGCTAGCCCACTAAATATACACATGTTGGACTCATCTGCCATGTAGCTAACTCTCAGTACATGGACATATTGGACACATCTGCCATGTAGCTAGAACTCTGTATATGGAAATGTTGCACGACTCTGCAATGTAGCTAGCTCTCTGCATATGGACATTTTGGATTAATCTGCCATGTAGCTAGTTCTCTGTATGTGGATATGGTGGACAAATCTTCCAAGTAGTTAGTTCTCTGTATATGAACATATTGGACTTGACTGTCATGTGACTAGTTCTCAATATATGGACATGTTGGACTCATCTACCATGTAGCCAGCTCTCTATTAATTAACATGTTGGACTCATGTACCTTGTAGCTAGCCCTCCAAATATTCAAATGTTGAACTCATCTGCCATGTACCTAACCCTCAGTAAATGGAAATGTTGTACATGAAAATGTTGCGCTACTCTGCCATGTAGCTAGCTCTCTCTATATGGACATTTTGGACTTGTATGCATGAAGCTAGCTCTGTGTACATGGATATGTTGGACTGATCTGTCAGGTAGGTAGCTCTTTGTATATTACATGAAGCTAGCTCTCTGTATATGGACATGTTGTACTCTTCAGCCATGTAGCCAACTCTCTCTGTATAAATATGTTGGACTCATCTGCCTTATAGCTAGTCCTCTATATGTACACATGTTGGACTTATCTGCCATGAAGCTAACCTCAGTATATGGACATGTTGAACTCATCTGAAATGTAGCCAGTACTCTGTTTATGGACATGTTGGATACTCTGCCATGTACCTAGCTCTCAGAATATGAACACGTTGAACTCATCTGCCATGTAGCTAGATCTCGGCATATGGACTTTTTTGACTCATTTGCCATGTACCTAGTTCTCTGTTTATGAACATATTGAATTTCTCTGTCATGTAGCTAGTTCTCAGTATATGGACATGTTGGACTCATCAGCCATGTATCCTGCTTTCTGTGTATGAAAATATTGGACTCATCTGCCTTGTAGCTAGCCCTCTAAATATAAATATGTTGGGTTCTTCTGCCATGTGGGTAACTCTCAGTATATGAACATGTTCGACTTATCTGCCATGTAGCTAATACTCTGTATATTGACTTGTTGGACTACACTGCAATGTAGCTAGCTCTCAGTATATGGACAATTTGGATTCATCTGCCATGTAGCTCAAACTCTGTATATGGAAATGTTGTACTACTTTGTCATGCAGCTATCTCTCTGCATATGGCAATTTTTGACTCGTTTGCCATGTAGCTAGCTATCTGACATGTAGCTAGCTTAATGGCATGGACTGATCTGCCAATAAGGTAGCTCTCTGTATATGAACATATTGGACTTGTCTGCCTTTAGCTAGTGCTCAGTATATGGACGTGTTGACTCATCAGCCATGTAGCTAGTTCTCTGTGAATGAACATGTTAGACTCATCTGCCTTGTAGCTAGCACACCACATATACCTCTCTATGCATGAATATGTTGGACTGATCTACCATGTTGGTAGCTCTCTGTATATGAACATATTGGACTTCTCTGCCAGGTAGCTAGCTCTCTGTATATGAACATGTTGGACTCATCTGCCTTGTAGGTAGCTCTCTAAATATACACATGTTGGAATCATCTGCCATGTAGCTAGTACTCTGTATATGGGCATGTTGGACTCATCAGCATGTAGATAGCTCTAAATATATGTACACGTTGGATTCATCTGCCATGTAGCTAACTCTCAGTATATGGACATGTTGGACTCATATGCCATGTAGCTGGAACTCTGTATATGGAAATCTTGCACTACTATGCCATGTAGCTAGCTCTCTGTATATGGGCATAGATAGGTTGGACTGATCTGCCATGTAGGTAGTGCTCTGTATATAAACATATTGGATTGTCTTCCATATAGCTAGTTCTCAGTATATGGACAAGTTGGTCTCATCAGCCATGTAGACGATACAACCTTGCTTGCTGAAAGTGAAGAGGACTTAAAATATTTACTGATGAAGATCAAAGAGCACAGCCTTACGTATGGATTAAAATTCAATGTAAAGAAAACAA
>NW_006408704.1:912170-916227 GCF_000296735.1 Chrysochloris asiatica
GGAGGTAGTGAGGTTGGCCCAGGATTGGACATTGTTTCGTTCTGCTGTGCATGGGGACGCTATGAGTCGGTTCTGACTTGATGGCACCTGACAACAACAACCATGAAGATAGCTCTCTGTGCATGGATATGTTGGACTGATCTGCAATGTAGTTAGCTCTCTGTATATGAATATATAGGACTTGTCTGCCATGTAGCTAGCTCTCTGTATATGGACATTATGGACTCGTCTGCCATGTAGGTAGCTCTCTGTGCATGGATATGTTGGACTGATCTCTTATATATGTAGATCTCTATATATGGACATATTGGACCCACCAGTCATGTAGCCAGCTCTCTATGTAAAAATATGTTGGACTCATCTTCTTTGTAGCTAATCCTCGATAGATACACATGTTGAAATACTCTGCCATGTTGTTGCTCTCAGTATATGGACACATTGGACTCATCTGCCATGTATCTATAACTCTGTATTTGGAAATGTTGCAGTACTGTGCCATGTAGCTAGATCTCTGTATGTGGACATTTTATCCTTTTCTGCCATGTAGCTAGCTTTCTGTGTATGGATATGTTGGACTGATCTGACATGTAGGTAGCTCTCTGTATATGAAAATATCGGACATGTTTGCCATGTAGCTAGATCTCTGTATATGGACATGTTGGACTGATCTGTCATGTAGCTAGTACTCTAAATAATCATATGTTGGACTCATCTGCTACGTAGCTAACTCCTAGTATACGGACATGTTGGACTCATCATCCATATAACCATCTCTCTCTGTGTGAACATATTGGACTCATCTACCTTGAGCAAGTCCTCTATATATACACATGTTGGACTTATCTGCCATGTAGCTAACTCTCGTTATATGGACATGTTGCACTCATCTGACATGTACTTAGTATTCTGTATATGGAAATGTTGGACTACTCTGCCATGTAGCTAGCTCTCTTTGTATGAACATGTTGGACTCATCTACCTTGTAGCTAATCCTCTGTATATACACATGTTAGACATATCTGCCTTGTAGCTAATTCTCAGTCTATGGACACATTGGACTCATCTGCCATGTAGCTACCTCTCTGTACATGGACATTTTGGACTCATCGTAAATGTAGCACACTCTCAGTGCATAGATATTTTGGTCTGATCTGTCATGTAGGTAGCTCTCTGTATATGAACATACTGAACTTGTCTGCCATGTAGCTTGCTCTCTGTATATGAATATGTTGGACTCATCTGCCTTGTCGCTAGGCTTCTCTATATAAACATTTTGGACTCATTTACCATATTGCTAACTCTAAGTATATGGACATGTTGGACTCACCTGCCATGTAGTTAACTATCATTATATGGACATATTGGAATCATATGCCATGTAACTAGGATTCTGTGTATGGAAATGTTGGACTAGTCTGCCAAGTAGCTAGCTCTCAGTATATGGACACGTTGGATTCATCTGCCATGTAGCTACCTCTCTGTACATGGACATTTTGGACTCATCGTCAATGTAGCACGCTCTCAGTGCGTGGATATGTTGGACTGATCTGCCATGTAGCTAGTAGCCTGTATATGGACATGTTGTACTACTCTTCCATGTAGCTAGCTTTCTATATGTGGACACGTTTGACTCCTCTGCCATGTAGCTAGAATTCTGTAAATGGAAATGTTTCACAACTCTGCCATGTAGCTAGCTCTCTGTATATGGATATTTTGGACTCGTGTGCCATGTAGCTAGCTCTTTGTACATGGACATGTTGGATTCATCATCCATGTAGCCAGCTCTCTCTGTATGACCATGTTGGACTCATCTTTCTTGTAGGCCGTCCTCTCTATATATATATGTTGGACTCATCTGCCATGGAGCGAACTCTCAGTATATGGACATGTTGGACTCATCTGCCATGTAGCTAATATTCTGTATATGGAAATGTTGGACTCATCTGCCATATAGCTACCTCTCATTATATGGACACGTTGGACTCATCTGCCATGTAGCTAGAACTCTGTATATGGAAATGTTGCACTACGCTGCCATGTAGCCTCCTCTCTGTATATGGACATTTTGGACTCATCTGACATGTAGCTAGCTCTCTGTGCATGGATATATTGGACTGATCTGCCATGTAGGGAGCTCCATGTAAATGAACATATTGGACTTGTCTGCTATTTTGCTAGCTCTCTGTATATGGACATGTTGGATTCATCAGCCATGTAGCCAGCTCTCTCTGTATGAACATGTTGGAATCAACTGCCTTGTAGCTAGTCCTCTATATATACACATGTTGGACTTATCTGCCATTGAGCTACCTCTCAGTATATGGCCATGTTTGACTCATCTGCTATGTAGCTAGTACTCAGTATATGGACATGTTGAACTCTTCTGCCATGTAGCTAGAACTCTGTAAATGGAAATGTTGAACTAGTCTGCCATGTATCTAGATTTCTGAATATTATCATTTTGGACTCATCTGTCATGTATCTAGCTCTCTGTACATGAATATGTTTGTCTGATCTGCCAAGTAGGTAGCTCTCTGTATATGAACATATTGGACTTGTCTGCCAAGTAGCTAGCTCTCTGTATATAGACATGTTGGGCTCATCAGCCATTTAGCTTTCTCTCTCTGTATGAACATGTTGGAGTCATGTGCCATGCAGTTAGTCTTCTATATATAGTCATGTTGGACTCATCTGCCATGGAGCTGACTTCAGTATATGGACGTGATGGACTCATCTCCCATTTAGCTAATTCTCAGTATATGGACATGTTGGACTCATCTGCCATGTAGATAAATCTCAGTATATGGACATGTTGGACTCATCTGCCATGTAGCTAGTATTCTCCATATGGAAATGTTGGACTACTCTGCCATTTAGTTAGTTCTCAGTATATGGACACTTTGGACTCACCTACCATGTAGCTAGAACATTTTTTATGGAAATGTGGCACTACACTGCCATGTAGGTAGCTCTCTGTATATGGACATTTTGGACTCATTTGCCATGTACTTATCTCTCTGTGCATAGATATGTTGGACTGATATGTCATGTAGGTTGCTCTCTGTGAGCGAACATATTGGACATATCTGCCATGTAGCTAGCTCTCTATATATGGACATGTTTGCACTCATCAGCCATGTAGGCAGCTTTCTCTCTGTATGAACATGTTGGACCCATCTGTGTTGCAGCTTGTCCTCTATATATACACATGTTGAAATCCTCTGCTATGTAGCTAACTCTCAGAATATGGGCATGTTGGACTCATCTGCTATGTAACTAGTACTCTGTATATGGACATGTTGGACCACTCTGCCATGTAGCCAGCTCTCAGTATATGGAAACGTTGGACTCACCTGACATTTAGCTAGAACACTGTAAATGGAAATGTTGCACTACTCCGCCATGAAGCTAGCTCTCTGTATACGAACATTTTGCACTCGTCTGCCATGTAGCTAGCTCTCTGTGTATGGATATTTTGGACAAATCTGCAATATATTTAACTCTCTGAGCATGGATATGTTGGACAGATCTGCCATGTAGGTAGCTCTCTGTATATGAGCATATTGGACTTGTCTGTCATGTAGCTAGCTCACTGTATATGGACATGTTGGACTCACCAGCCTTGTAGCCAGCTTCTCTGTATGAACATGTTGGACTCATCTGCCTTGTCGCTAGTCTTATATATATAAACATGTTGGACTTATTTGCCATGTAGCCAACTGTCAGTATATGGACATGAAGGACTCATCTGCCATGTAGCTAACTCTCCGTATATGGACTTGTTAGACTCATCTGCCATGTAGCTCGAACTCTGTAAATGGAAATGTTACACTACTCTGCCATATAGCTAGCTCTCTGTATATGGACATTTTCAACTCATCGGTCATGTAGCTCACTCTCATTGCATGGATATGATGGACTGATCTGCCATGTAGGTAGCTCCCTGTATATGAACATATTGGACTCATCTTCTGTGTAGCTATCTCACTGTACATGGGCATGTTGGACTCATCAGCCATGTAGCCAGCTCTCTGGGTATGAACATGTTGGACTCATC
>NW_006408704.1:922947-932138 GCF_000296735.1 Chrysochloris asiatica
TGGACTACTCTGCCATGTAGCTAGCTCTCTGTATATGGACACGTTGGACTCTTCTGCCATGTAACTAGAACTATGTATAAGGAAATGTTGCACTCGTCTGCCATGTAGCTAGCTCTATGAATATGGATATTATGGACTCCTCTGCCATGTAGCTAGCTCTCTGAGCATGGATATGTTGCACTGATCTACCATGTAGGTTACCCTCTCTATATGAGCATATTGGAATTGTCTGCCCTGTAGCCAGCTGTCTCTGTATGTACATGTTGGACTCATCTGCGTTGTAGCTAGCCCTCTATATATACACACGATGGACTTTTCTGCTATGTAGCTAACTCTCAGTATATGGACATGTACTCATCTGACATGTATCTAGTACTCTCTATATGGACATGTTGGACTACTCTGCCATGTAGCTAGCTCTCAGTATATGGACACGTTGGACTCATCATACATGAAGCTAAAACTATGTAAATGGAAATGTTGCACTACTCTGACATGTAGCTACCTCTCTGTGTATGGACATTTTGGACTCGTCTGCCATGTAGACAGTTTTCTGTGCATGGATATGTTGTACTGATCTGCCATGTAAATAGCTCTCTATATATGAACATATTCGACTTGTCTGCCATGTAGCTAGCTCTCTATATGGACATTTTTTACTCATCTGCCATGTAGCCAGCTCTCTGTGTACGGACTCTGTGTATGGACTCATAATGTAGCTATTCCTCTATAGACATGTGGGACTCATCTTCCATGTAGCTAGCTTTCTGTGCATGGAAATGTTGTACTCATCATCCATGTAGCCATCTCTCTCTGTATGAACATGTTGGACTCATGTGCCTAGTAGCTAGTCCTCTATATATACACATGTTGGACTCATCTGTCAGATAGCTAACTCTCAGTATATAGACATGTTGGGCTCATCTGCCATGCAGCTAGCTCTCTGTATATAGACATTTTGGACTCATCAGTTATGTAGTTAGCTCTCAGTGAATGGATATGTTGGACTGATCTGCCTTGTAGGTAGCTCCCTATATATGGACATATTGGACTTGTCTTCCATGTAGCTAGCTCTCTGTACATGGATATGTTGGACTGATCTGCCGTGTAGGTAGCTCTCTGTATGTCAACATATTGGACTCATCAGTCATGTAGCCAGCTATCTCTGCATGAACACGTTGGACTCATCTGCCTTGTAGCTAGTCCTGTATAAATACACATGTTGTACTCATCTGCCATGTAGCTAACTCTCAGTATATGGAAATGTTGGACTCATCTCCCATGTAGCTATTCCTCTATATATACATATGTTGGACTCATCTGCAATGTAGCTAGCACTCTGTACATGGATATGTTGGACTACTCTGCCATTTAGCTAGCTGTCAGTATATGAACACATTGGACTCATCTGCCATGTAGCTAGAACTCTATATATGGAAATGTTATACTACTCTGCCATGTAGGTAGCTCTCTGTACATGGACATTTTGGACTCGTCAGTCATGTAGCCAGCAGTCTCTGTATGAACATGTTGGACTCATCTGCCTTGTAGCTACTCCAATATATATATACACATGATGGACTCATCTGCAATGTAGCTAACTCAAAGTATATGTACATGTTGGACTCCTCAGCCATATAGCCAGCTCTCTCTGTATGAACATGTTGGACTCATCTGCCTTGTAGATAGTCCTCTATATATACATGTTGGACTCATCTGCCATGTAGCTAAATGTCAGTATATGGACATGTTGGACTCATCTGCAATGTAGCTAGTACTCTGTATATGGATTATGTTGGACTACTTTGCCATATTGCCAGCTCTCTCTGTCTGAACATGTGGGAAATGTTTTCCTTATAGCTAGTCCTCTATATATAAACATGTTGGACACATCTGCCACGTAGCTAACTCTAAGTATGTGGACATGTTGGATTCACTTTCCATGTAGGTTGTTGTTGTTGTTATTAAGTGCCATCGAGTTGGTTCCGACCCATAGTGACCCTGTACAGGGTTTCTGAGGGTGTAAATCTTTACGGGAGTAGAAAGCCTGATCCTTCTCCTGCGGAGTGGCTGGTAGCTTCGAACCACTGACCTTAAAGTTCACAGCCCGATTCGTAACCATACGCTACCAGAGCTCCTTGTAGGTAGTACTCTGTATATGGATATTTTGGACTCGTCTGCCTTGTAACTAACTCTCTGCACATGGATATATTAGACTGATCTGCCATATAGGTAGCTTTCTGTATAAGAACATATTGGATTTGTCTGCCATGTAGCTAGTTCACTGTATATGGACATGTTGGACTCATCAGCCATGTAGCCAGCTCTCTCTGTATGAATATGATTGACTCATCTGCCTTGTAGCTAGCCCTCTAAATATACACAAGTTGGACTCATTTGCCATGTAGCTAGTACTTTGTATATGGACATGTTGGATTACTCTGCCATGTAGCTTGCTCTGAGTATATGGATACGTTGGACTCATCTGACATGTAGCTAGAACTCTGTTTGTGGAAATGTTACATGATTCTGCCATGTAGCTAGCTCTCTGTATATGAACATTTTGGACTTGTCTGCCATGTAGCTAGCTCTCTGTGTATGGATATGATGGACTGATCTACTATGTAGGTATCTCCCTGTATATGAACATATGGGGCTTGTCTGCCCTGTAGTTAACTCTCAGTATATGGACATGTTGCACTCATCAGCCATGTAGCCCGCTTTCTCTGTATGAATATGTTGGACTCATCTGCCTTGTAGCTAGTTTTCTAAATATATATATGTTGGACTCATCTGTCATGTAGATAACTCTCAGGATATGGACATGTTAGAGTCACCTGCCATGTAGTTAGTAGTCTGTATATGGACATGTGGCACTACTCTGTCAGGTAGCTAGCTCTCTTTATATGGGCATTTTGGACGCATCTAGCATGTAGCTAGCTGTCAGTATATGAACACGTTGGACTAATCTGCCATGTAGCTAGAACTCTTTATATCAAAATGTGGCACTACTCTCCCATGTAGGTAGCTCTCTGTATATGGACATTTTGGACTCGTCTGCCATGTAACTAGCTGTCTTTATATGGACATGTTGGAATCATCAGCCATGTAGCTATTCCTCTATATATACACATGTTGGACTCATCTTCAATGTAGCTAGAATTCTGTATATGGACATGTTGGACTACTCTCTCATTTAGCTAGGTGTCAGTATATGGACACGTTGGACTCATCTGCTATGCAGCCAGAACTGTATATATGGAAATGCTGTACTATTCTGACATGTAGGTAGCTCTCTGTATATGGACATTTTGGACTCGTCAGTCATGTAGCCAGAAGTCTCTGAATGAACATGTTGGACTCATCTGCCTTGTAGCTAGTTCACTATATATACGT
Source organism: Chrysochloris asiatica (assembly GCF_000296735.1). Lineage (NCBI taxonomy): Eukaryota > Metazoa > Chordata > Mammalia > Afrosoricida > Chrysochloridae > Chrysochloris > Chrysochloris asiatica. Next base: position 926,344 of record NW_006408704.1, read on the forward strand.
ATGTTGGACTCATCTGCCATGTAGCTAACTCTCAGTATATGAACATCTTGGACTCATCTGCCATGTAGCTAGTATTCTGTATAAGGACATGTTGTACAACTTTCACATGTAGCTAGCTCTCAGTATATGGACATGTTGGATTCATCTGCCATGTAGCTAGAGCTCTGTATATGGAATTGTTGTACTACTCTAACATGTAGGTAACTCTCTGTATATGGACATGTTGGAATTGTCTGCCATGTAGTCACCTTTCTTTGTATGAACATGTTGGACTCATCTGCCTTGTAGCTAGTCCTCTATATATACACTTGTTGGACTCATCTGCCATGTAGTTACCTCTCAGTATTTGTACATGTTGTATTCACTTTCCATGTAGGTAGTCCTCTAAATATGGATATTTTGGATTTGTCTGCCTTGTAGCTACCCCTCTGTGCATGGACATGTTAGACTGATCTGCCATGTAAGTAGCTTTATGTATAAGAACATATTGGATTTGTCTGCCATGTAGGTAGTTCACTCTATATGGACATGTTGGACTCATCAGCCATGTAGCCAGCTCTGTCTGTATGAATATGATCAACTCATCTGCCTTGTATCTATCCCTCTAAATATACACATGTTGGACTCATCTGTCATGTAGTTACCTCTCAGTATTTGGACATGTGGGACTGATCTGCCATGTAGCTAGTACTTTGTATATGGACATGTTGGATTACTCTGTCATGTAGATTGCTCTGAGTATATGGACACGTTGGACTTATCTGACATGTAGCTAGAACTCTGTTTGTGGAAATGTTGCACTACTCTGCCATGTAGCTAGCTCTCTGTATATGGACATTTTGGACTTGTCTGCCATGTAGCTAGCTCTCTGTGCATGGATATTTTGGACTGATGTACTATGTAGGTATCTCCCTGTATATGAACATATGGGACTTGTCTGCCATATAGCTAGCTCTCTTTATATGGACATGTTCCACTCATCAGACTTGTAGCCAGCTCTCTCAGTATGAACATGTTGGACTAATCTGCCTTGTAGCTAGTCCTCTATATATACACATGTTGGACTCATGTGCCATGTAGATAACTCTCAGGATATGGACATGTTGGAGTCATCTGCCATGTAGCTAGTACTCTCTATATGGACATGTTGGACTACTCTGTCATGTAGTTAGCTCTCTGTATATGGACATTTTGGACTCATCTAGCATGTAGCTAGCTGTCAGTATATGAAAATGTTGGACTCATCTGCCATGTAGCTAGAACTCTGTATATAGAAATGTGGCACTACTCTGCCATGTAGGTAGCTCTCTGTATATGAACATTTTGGACTAGTCTGCCATGTAGCTAGCTGTCTGTATTTGGACATGTTGGACTCATCAGCCATGTAGCCAACACTCTCTATGAACATGTTGGACTCACCTGCCTTGTAGATAGTCCTCTATATATACACACGTTGGAATCAACGGCCATGTACCTAACTCTCAGTATATGGACATGTGGGACTCATCTGCCATGTAGCTTGTCCTCTGTATATGGACATGTTGGTCTCCTCTGTCATATAACTAGCTTTCAGTATATGGACACGCTGGACTCCTCTGTCATGTAGTTAGAACTCTGTATATAGAAATGTTGCACTACTCTCTCATATAGCTAGCTCTCTGTCTATGGACATTTTGTACTCGTCTGCCTTGTAGCCACCTGTCTCTTTATGAACATGTTGGACTAATCTAACTTGTAGGTAGTCCTCTATATTTACACATGATGGACTCATCTGCCATGTAGCTACCTCTCACTATATGGACATGTTGGACTCCTCTGCCATGTAGCTAGAACTCTGAATATAGAAATGTTGCACTATTCTGCCATGTAGCTAGTTCTCAGTATATGACGTTGTGGACTCATCTGCCATGTAGCGATCTCTCTCTTTTGAGCATGTTGGACTAATCTGCCTTGTTGCTTGTCCTCTATATATACACTTTTTGGACTAATCTGCCATGTAGCTGACTCTCAGTATATGGACATGTTGGACTTATCTTCCACGTAGCTAGTACTTTGTGTATGGACATGTTGGACTACCCTTCCATGTAGCTAGCTCTCAGTATATGAAAATGTTAGACTCATCAGACATATAGCTAGAACTCTGTGCATGTAAATGTTGCACTACCCTGCCATGTAGCTAACTCTCTCTGTATAGACAAGTTGGACTCATCTGCCTTGTAGCTGGAACTCTGTGCATGTAAATGTTGGACTACTCTGCCATGTAGCTAGATCTCAGTATATCAACACGTTGGAGTTATTTGCTTGTGGCTCGAACTCTGTATACGGAAATGTTGCAGTATTCTGCCATGTAGTGATTTCTTTGCATATGGCCATTTTGGAGTCGTCTGCCATGTAGTTAGCTCTCTGTGTATGGATATGTTGAACGGATATGTTATGTAGGTAGCCCTCAGTATATCAAAATATCGGACTTGTTTGCCATGTAGCTAGATCCCTGTATATGGACATGTTGGACTCATCAGGCATGTAGCCAGCTCTCTCTGTATGAACATTTTAGACTCATCTACCTTGTAGCTAGTCCACTATATATAAACATGTTGGATTATCTGCATTTAGCTAACTCTCAGTATATGTCCATGTTGGACTCATCTGCCATGTAGCTAATATTCTGTATATGGAAATGTTGGACGACTCTGCCATGTAGCTAGCTGTCAGTATATGGACACGTTGGAATCATATGCCATGTAGCTAGTCCTCTGTATATGGACATTTTGGACTTGTCTGCCATGTATCTAGCTCTCTGTATATGGACATATTGGATTCATCAGCCATGTAGCCAGCACTCTGTGTATGAATATGTGGGACTCATTTGTCTTGTAGCTAGCCCTCTAAATATTCATATGTTGGCCTCATCTGCCATGTAGCTAACTCTCAGTACATGGAAAAGTTGGACTCATCTGCCATGTAGCTAGTTCTCTGTATATGGGCATGTTGGACTACGTTGCCATGTAGTTAGATCTCATTATATGGACACCTAGGATTCATCTGCCATTTAAGTGGAACTCTATATATGGAAATGTTGCACTTATCTGCCATACAGCCAGCTCTCTCTGGATTAACCTGTTGGACTCATCTGACTTGTAGCTAGATCTCTATATATACACATGTTGGATTCATCAGCCATGTAGCTAACACTCAGTTATGGACATGTTGGACTCATCTGCCATGTAGCTAGTACTCTGTACATGGACATGTTGCTCTACTCTGCCATGTATCTAGCTCTCTGTATATGGACATTTTGGACTCTTCTGCCAAGTACCTAGCTCTCTGTGCATAGATATTTTGGACTGGTCTGCCCTTTAGGTAGCTCTCTGTATATGAACATATTGGATTTGTCTGCCATGTGGTTAGGTATCTGAAAATGGATATGATGGACTCATCTGCCATGCAGCCAGCTTTCTCTGTATGAACATTTGGTCTCATCTGCTGTAGCTAGTACTCTATATATACATGTTAGACTCATCTGCCATGTAGCTAACTCTCAGTATATGGACATGTTGGACTCATCTACCATGCAGCTTGAACTCTGTATATGGATATGGTGCACTACACTGCCATGTAGCTTGCTCTCTGTATATGTACATTTTAGACTCTTCTGTCTTCAAGCTAGCTTTCTGTTCATGGATATGTTTGACTGATCTGCCATGTAGCGTACTCTCAATATATGGCCACGTTGAACTCATTTGCTATGTAGCTAGAATTCTGTATTTGGAAATGTTGCACTACTCTGCCATATAGCTAGCTCTCTATGTAAGCACATTTTGGACTCGTCTGCCATGTAGCTAGCTCTCTGTGCATGGGTATATTGGATTGATGTGCCATGTAGGTTGCTCTCTGTGCAAGAACATATTGGACTCTATGTCATGTAGGTAGCTCTCAGTATATGGACATGTTGGACTCATCAGCCATTTAGACAGCTGTCTCTGTATGAATATGTTGGACTCATCTCACTTGAAGCTAGCCCTCTAAATATACACATGTTAGACTCATCTGGCATGTAGCTAGTTCTCAGTATATGGACACGTTGAACTCATCTGCCAAGTAGCTAGAACTCTGTATATGGAAATGATGCACTACACTGCCATGTAGCTTGCTCTCTGTATATGTACATTTTAGACTCATCTGACTTAAAATTAACTCTCTGTTCATGGATATGTTTGAATTGATCTGCAATGTAGGTAGCTCTCTGTATATGAACATATTTAACTTGTCTACCATGTAGGCAGCTGTCAGTATATCGACATGTTGTACTCATCAGCCATGTAGCCAGCTCTCTGTGTATAAACATGTTGCAATCATCTCTGAGCATGGATACGTTGAACTGATCTGCCATGTAGGTAGCAACATGTATATAAACATATTGGACTTGTCTGTATTTTGTAGCTAGCTCTCTATATGTGGACATGTTGTACTCATCTGCCTTGTATCTAGACCTCTATGTATACATGTTGGACTCATCTGCCATGTAGCTAACTCTCAGTATATGGAAATTTTAGACTCATCTGCCATGTAACCACATTTCAGTATATGGACACATTGGACTCATCTGCCAGGTAACTGGCTCTCAGTATATTGTCACGTAGGACTCATCTGCCATGTAGTTAAAACTCTGTATATGGAAGTATTGCACTTCTCTGCCATGTAGCTAGCTACCTGTATATGGACATTTTAGACTCGTCTACCGTGAAGCTAGCTCTCTGTGCATGGATATGTTGGACTGATCTACCATGTAGGTGGCTCTCTGTATATGAACATATGGACTTGTATGCCATGAAGGTAGCTCTCAGTATATGGACATGTTGGACTCATCAGCCATGTAGCATGCTCTCCCTGTATCAACATGATGGACTCATTTCCCTTATAGCTCATCCTCTGTATATACATGATAAACTCATATGCCATGTAGCTAACACTCACTATATGGACATGTTGGATTCATCTGCCATGTAGCTAGTACTCTGTACATGGACATGTTGGACTACTCTGCCATGTAACTAGCTCTCATTATATGGACACATAAGACTCATCTGCCATGTAGTTAGAATTCTGTATATGGAAATATTGCCCTTCTTTGCAATGTAGCTAGATCTCTTTATATGAAAATATTGGACTTGTCTGCCATGTAGCTAGTTCTCAGTCTATGGACATATTGGACTCATCAGCCATGTAGCCATCACTCTCTGAATGAACATGTTGTACTCATCTGCTTTTTAGCTAGCCCTCTAAATATACACACGTTTGACTATCTGCCATATAGCTGACTCTCAGTATATGGACATGTTGGACTCATCTGCCATGTAACTAGCTCTCTCTATATGGACATTTTGGACTTGTCTGCAATGTAGCTAGCTCTCTGTGCATGGATATGTTGGATTAATCTGCCTTGTAGTTAGCTATCTGTTTATGAACATATTGGACTACTCTGCCATGTAGCTATCTCTATGTATATGGACATTTTGGAATCATCCCATGTAGCTAGAACTCTGTATTTGGAAATGTTGCATGACTCTGCCATGTATCTAGCTCTCTGTATATTGACATTTTGGATTCATCTGCCATGTAGATAGATCTCTGTGCATGGATATGTTGTACTGATCTGCCATGTAGGCATCTCTCGGTCTATGAACATATTGGACATGCCTGCCATGTAGCTAGCTCTCTGTGCATGGTTATGTTGAACTCCTTAGCCATGTAACCAGCTTTCTCTGTATGAAGATGCTGGACTCATCTTTCTTGTA
>NW_006408704.1:932338-940059 GCF_000296735.1 Chrysochloris asiatica
CTAGAACTCTGTATATGGAAATGTTGCACTACTCTGCCATGTAGCTAGCTCTCTGTATATGGACATTTTGGACTCATCTGCCAGGTAGCTAGCTCACTGTTTATGAACATATTGGACTTGTCTGCCATGTAGCTAGTTCTCAGTATATGGACATGTTGACTCATCAGCTATGTAATCAGTTCTCTGTGAATGAACATGTTAGACTAATCTGCCTTGTAGCTAGCCCACTAAATATACACATGTTGGACACATCTGACATATAGCTAACTCTCAGTATATGGATACGTTGGACTCATCTGCCATGTAGCTAGTACTTTGTATATGGACATGTTGCGCTACTCTGCCATGTAGCTAGCTCTCAGTATAAGGACACATTGGACTCATCTACCATGTATCTAGAATTCCATATATGGAAATGTTGCTATACTTTGCCATGTAGCTAGCTCTCTGTATGTGGACATTTTGGACTCGTTTGCCATGTATCTAGCTCTCTGTGCATAGATAGGTTGGACTGATCTGCCATGTACGTAGCTCACTGTATATGAACATATTGGACTTGTCTGCCATGTAGCTCGTTCTCAGTATATGGACATGTTGGACTCATCAGCCATGTAGACAGCTCTATCTATATGAACATGTTGGAATCATCTGTCTTGTAGCTAACCTGCTAAAAATACACATGTTGGACTCATCTGCCATGTAGCTAACTCTATGTATATGGACATGTTGGACTCATCTGCCATGTAGCTAACCCTCTGTATATGGACATTTTGGACTCGTCTGCCATGTAGCTACCTCTCTGTGCATGAATATATTTAACTGATCTGCCATGTCGGTTGCTCTCTTTATATGAACATATTGGACTTGTCTGCCATGTAGGTAGCTGTCAGTAGATCGACATGTTGTACTCATCAGCCATTTAGCCAACTCTCTGTGTATAAACATGTTGGACTCATCTCTGAGCATGGAGACGTTGGACTGATCTGCCGTGTAGCTAGCCCTCTGTATATGGACATTTTGGACTCGTCTGCTATGTAGCTAGCTCTTTTGCATGGATATGTTATACTGATCTGCCATGAAGGTAGTTCTCTGAATATGAACATATTGGACTTGTCTGCAATGTAGCTAGTTCACAGTATATGGACTTGTTGGACTCATCTGCCATGTAGCCATCTCTCTGTTTATGAACATGTTGGACTTACGTGCCGTGTAGCTAGCCCTCTAAATAGTCACATGTTGAACTCATCTGCCATGTACCTAACATTCAATAAATATACATGTTGGATTCATATGGGATTAGCTATAACTCTGTATATGGACATGTTGGATTATTCTGACATGTTGATAGCTCTCAGTATATGGCCACATTAGACTCATCTGCCATGTAGCTACAACTCTGTACATGGCAATGTTGTGCTACACTGCCATGTAGCTAGCTCTCTGTATATGGACACGTTGAAGTCATCTGCCATGTAGCTAGCTCTCTGTGCATGGATATGTTGGACTGGTCTGTCATGTAGGTAGCTCTGTGTATATGAATATATTGGACTTGTCTGACATATAGGTAGCTATGGGTATATGGACTTTGTGGACTCTTCAGCCATGTAGACACCTCTCACTGTATAAACTTGTTGGACTCATCTACCTTTTAGCTAGTCCTCTATATATACCCATGTTGGACTTATTTACCATGAAGCTAACCCTCAGTATGTGGACATGTTGGACTCATCTGACATATAGCTAGTAGTCTGTATATGGACATGTTGGACTACTCTGCCATGTTCCTGGCTCTCAGTATATGGACACATTGTACTCATCTGCCATTTAGCTAGAACTCTGTATATGGAAATTTTGCACTACACTGCCATGTAGCTAGCTCTTTGTATATGAACATATTGGACTTATCTGCCATGTAGTTAGTTCTCTGTATATGGACATGTTGGACTCATCAGCCATGTAGCCCGTTCTGTGTGTGTGAACGTGTTGAAATCATCTGTCTTGTAGCTTGCACTCTAAATATACACATGTTGGACTCAACTGCCATGTGGGTAATTTTCAGTAAATGGACATGTTGGACTCATCTGCCATGTAACTAATTCTCTGTATATGGACATGTTGGACTACCCTGCCATGTAGGTAGCTCACAGTATATGGAAACATTGGACTCATCTGCCATGTAGCTAGAACCCTGTATTTGGAAATGTTGCAACAGTCTGATATACATACATATATATAGCTAGCTCTCTGTCTCTCTGTATATGGACATGGGGGACTCATCAGCCTTGTAATCAGATTAATCTGTATTATCATATTGGACTCAACTGCCTTGTAGCTAGTCCTCTATATATACAGATGTTGTACTCTTCTGACAAGTAGCTAACTCTAACTATATGGACATGTAGCTAGTTCTTTGTCCTTGAGTATGTTGGACTGATATGCCATGTAGGTAGCTCTCTGTATAAGAACATTTTGAAGATGTCTTCCATGTAGCTAGCTCTCTGTATATGGACATGTTGGACCCATCAGTCATGTAGCCAGCTCTCTCTCTACGAACATGTTGCAATCATCTGCCTTGTAGCTAGTCCTCTTTATATACACATGTTGGACTCATCTGCATGTAGCTAACTCTCAGTATTTGGACATGTTGGACTCATCTTCAATGTAGCTAGTATTCTTTTTATGGACATGTGGGACTCATCTGCCATGTAGCTAGCTGTCAATATATGGACACGTTTGACTCATCTGCTATGTAGCTAGAACTCTGTATATGGAAATGTTGCACTACTCTGCCATTTAGATAGCTCTCTGTATTTAGGCATTTTGGAGTCGTTTGCCATGTAGCTAGCTCCATGTATAGGAACATATTGGACTTGTCTGCCATGTAGCTAGTTCTCTGTTTAAGGACATGTTGGACTCATAAGCCATATAAACAGCTCTCTGTGTATGAACACGTTGGACTCATCTGCCTTGTAGCTAGCCCTCTAAATATCCACATGTTGGACTCATCTGTCATGTAGGTAACTCTCAGTATATGGACATGTAAGACTCATCTGCCATGTAGCTAGTACTCTGTATATGGACATGTTGGACTACTCTGCCATGTAGCTAGGTCTCAGTATATGTACACGTTGGACTCATCTACCATGTACCTAGAATTCTATATATGGAAAATTTTCACTACTCTGTCATGGAGCTAGCTCTCTGTATATGGGCATTTTGGATTTGTCTGCCATGTAGTTAGCTCTCTGTGAATGGATATGTTAGACTGATCTGCCATGTAGGTAGCTCTCTGTATATGAACATAATGGACTTGCATACCATGTAGCTAGCTCTCTATATGGACATGTTTGACTCATCAGTTGTTGGAAGCCAGCACTGGTGCCATCTAATGGTGAAGGTTGAGATGGCCCTCATGCTCTTATAATTTGCATGAAGACAAGTTTCACCTGGTTAAGGTGATGTCGGTGATCGAGACTTATTGTTAATTGCAACTAGGACAATCCTGGGAAAAGGGAACTTAAATTTAGCTAAAATCTCGTGATTCTGTGTTGCTATAACAATGCTTATACTTATGTGATCATATCCTGATTGGTATCCTGGTTGGTAAACATATCCTTGTTACTATAGAAAACATTGTAACTAGGCAGAATAACAATGACCTAATGCTAAAAGTCCTATATAAACCACGTTGCTACAATAAACTTTGTCACTGGCCATCAGCCTGTTGATCCTTATCTGATTAATTAATCCTCGCCTCTCCTTCAAGTAATCCACACAGTGGTCTGAGCCAGTCTCAGACCCCAATAATCAGTCATGTAGCCAGATGTGTCTGTATGAACATGTTGGACTCATCTGCCTTGTGGCTAGCCTTCTAAATATACACTTGTTGGACTCATCTACCATGTAGGTAACTCTCAGTATATGGACATGTTGGACTCATCTGCGATGTAGCTACTTCTCAGTATATGGACATTTGGATTCATCAGTAATGTAATCAGCTCTCTCTTTATGAACATGATGGAGACATCTGCCTTGGAGCTGGAACTCTGTATATGGAAATGATGCACTACTCTACCATGTAGCTAGCTCTCTGTAAATGGACATTTTGGATTTGTCTGCTATATAGCTAGCTATCTTTGTATGAATATATTGGCCTTATCTGTCTTGTAGCTAACTCTCAGTATATGGACATGTTGGACTCATCTGCAATGTAGCTAGTACTCTGTATAAGGACATGTTGGACTACTTTGCCATGTAGCTAGCTATCAGTATATGGACATGATGGACTCATCTGCCATGTAGCTAGAACTCTGTATCTCAAAATGTTGCACTAGTCTTCCATGTAGCTAACTCTCCTTATATGAATATTTTGGACTGGTCTGCCATGTAGCTAGCTCTCTGTATATGGACATGTGGGACTCATCAGCCATGTAGTTATTACTCTGAATAAGCACATGTTGGACTCATCTGCCATCTAGATAGATCTCTGTATATGGACATTTTGGACTCATCTGCCATGTAGCTAGGTCTCTGTGCATAGATATGTTGGACTGATCTGACACAAAGTTAGCTCTCTGTACATGAACATATTGGACTTGTCTGTCACATAGCTAGCTCTAAGTGTATGAACATATTTCACTTATCTTCCATGTAGCCACCTGTCTGTATATGGACATGTGGGACTCACCAGCCATGTAACCAGATGTTTCTGTATGAACATGCTGGAGTCTTCTGCCTTGTAGTTAGTCCATTATATATATACATGTTGGACTCATCTGCCATGTAGCTATCTCTCAGTATATGGACATGTTGGACTCATCTCTCTGATAGCTTGTCCTCTATATATACACATGTAGGACTCATCTAACATATATCTATCTCTAAGTATATGGACATGTTGGACTCATCTGCCATGTACCTAACTTTCAGTACCTGGACATGTTGGACACATCTGCCATGTACCTAGAACTCTGTATATGGAAATGTCGCACGACTCTGCGATGTAGCTAGTTCTCTGCATATGGACATTTTGGATTCATCTGCCATGTACCTAGCTCTCTGTACATTGATATGTTGGACTAATCTTCCATGTAATTAGCTCTCTGTATATGAACATATTGGACTTGTCTGCCATGTAGCTAACTCTCTGTATATGGAAAAGTTGGAATCATCAACCATGTAGTCAGCTCTCTCTGTATGAACATGTTGGACTCATCTGCCTTGTATCTAATCCTCTATATATACACATGTTGGACTCATCTGACATGTAGCTATCTCTCAGTATATGGACATGGTTGAGTCATCTGCCATATAGCTAGATCTGTGTATATGGAAATGTTGCACAACTCTGCCATGTAGCTAGGTCTCTGCATATGGACACTTTGGATTCGTCTGCCATGTACCTAGCTCTCCGTACATGGGTATGTTGGACAAAACTGCCATGTAGTTAGCTCTCTGTATATGAACATGTTGGACTTGTCTACCATGTAGCTAGTTCTCTGTATATGGATATGTTGGAATCATCAGCCATGTAGTCAGCTCTCTCTGTTTGAACATGTTGGAGTCATCTGCCTTATAGCTAGTCCTCTGTATATGATCATGTTGGACTCATCTGCCATGTAGCTAACACACAGTATATCGACATTTTAGCCATATAGCTAGAATTGTGTACATGGAAATGTTGCACTACCCTGCCAGGTATCTAACTCCTTGTATATGGACTTTTGTACTTGTCTGACATGCAGCTAGAACTCTGTATGTGGAAATGTTGCTGTACTCTGCCATGCAGCTAGCTCTCTACATAAGGACATTTTGGACTCGTCTGCCATATAGCTATCTCTTTGTGCATGGATATGTTATACTGATCTGCGATGAAGGTAGTTCTTTGTATATGAACATATTGGACTTGTCTGCCATATAGCTAGTTCTCAATATATGGACATGTTGGATTCTTCTACCATGTAGCCAGGTCTCTATTTATGAACATGTTGGACTCATGTTCCTTGTAGCTTGCCCTCTAAATATTAAAATGTTGGACTCATCTGCCATGTACATAATTCACATTTAATGGACATGTTGGACTCATCTGGGATGTAGCTAATGCTCTGTATGTGGACATGTTGGATTAATCTAACATGTAGATAGCGCTCAGTACATGGACACATTGGACTCATCTGCCATGTATCTTAAGCTCTGTACATGAAAATGTTGCACTACTGTGCCATGTAGCTAGTTCGCTGTATATGGTCATTTTGGACTCATCTGAATGTAGCTAGCTCTATGTGCATGGATATGTTGGACTGATCTGTCATGTAGGTAGCTCTCTGTATGTGAACGTATTGGACTTGTCTGACATGTAGCTAGCTCTCTGTATATGGACATGTTGGACTCTTCAGCCATGTAGTCAACTCTCTCTGTATAAATATGTTGGACTCATCTGCCTTGTAGTTAGTCCTCTATATATACACATGTTGGACTTATCCGCCATGAAGCTAACCTCAGTATATGGACATGTTGACCTCATCTGGCATATAGCTAGTACTCTATATATTGACATGTTAGACTACTCTGCCATGTACCTAACTCTCAATATATGGATACGTTGGACACATCTGCCATGTAGCTAGAATTCTGTATATGGAAATGTGGCACTACTCTGCCATGCAGCTAGCTCTCTGTTTATGGACATTTTGGACTTGTTTGCCATGTACTTAGTTCTCTGTTTATGAACATAATGGACTTCTCTTTCATGTAGCTAGTTCTCAGTATATGGACCTGTTGGACTCATCAGCCACGTAGCCCGCTTTCTGTGTATGAACATGTTGGACTCATCTGCCTTGTAGATAGCTCTCTAAATATACACATGTTGGGCTCATCTGCCATGTAGGTAACTCTCAGTATATAGATATGTTGGACTCATCTGCCATGTAGCTAGTACTCTGTATATTGACTTGTTGGACTACACTGCCATGTAGCTGTCTCTCAGTATATGGACACTTTGAACTCATCTGTCATGTAGCTAGAACTCTGTATATGGAAATGTTGCACTACATTGTCATGCAACCACCTTTCTGTATATGGTCATTTTGGACTCATCTGCCATGTAGCTAGTGATCTGTGCATGGATATGTTGGACTGATCTGCCATTAAGGTAGCTTTCTATATATGAACATATTGGACTTGTCTGCCATGTAGCTAGTTCTCTGTATATGGAGATGTTGACTCTTCAGCCATTTAGCTAGCTCTCTGTGAATGAACATGTTAGACTCATCTGTCTTGTAGCTAGCACACTAAATATACAAATGTTGGAGTCATCTGCCATGTAGCTAGCTCTCAGTATATGGACTCGTTGGACTCATATGCCATGTAGCTAGTACTCTGTATATGGACATGTTAGACTCATCTGCATGTAGATAACTCTAAATATATGAACATGTTGGACCATCTGCCATGTATCTAACTCTATGTATATGGACATGTTGAACTCATATACCATGTAACTAGAACTCTGTATATTGAAATGTTGTACTACTCTGCCTTTTAGCTAATTCTCTGTATATGAATATTTTGGACTCGTCCAATATGTAATGTATATACCTCTCTGTGCATGAATATGTTGGACTTATGTGCCATGTCGGTAGCTCTCTGTATATTTACATATTGGACTTCTCTGCCATGTAGCTCGCTCTCTGTGTATGGACATTTTGGACTCGTCTGCCAAG
>NW_006408704.1:940159-949749 GCF_000296735.1 Chrysochloris asiatica
TCTTTGTGCATGGATATGTTATACTGATCTGCGATGAAGGTAGTTCTTTGTATATGAACATATTGGACTTGTCTGCCATATAGCTAGTTCTCAATATATGGACATGTTGGATTCTTCTACCATGTAGCCAGGTCTCTATTTATGAACATGTTGGACTCATGTTCCTTGTAGCTTGCCCTCTAAATATTAAAATGTTGGACTCATCTGCCATGTACATAATTCACATTTAATGGACATGTTGGACTCATCTGGGATGTAGCTAATGCTCTGTATGTGGACATGTTGGATTAATCTAACATGTAGATAGCGCTCAGTACATGGACACATTGGACTCATCTGCCATGTATCTTAAGCTCTGTACATGAAAATGTTGCACTACTGTGCCATGTAGCTAGTTCGCTGTATATGGTCATTTTGGACTCATCTGAATGTAGCTAGCTCTATGTGCATGGATATGTTGGACTGATCTGTCATGTAGGTAGCTCTCTGTATGTGAACGTATTGGACTTGTCTGACATGTAGCTAGCTCTCTGTATATGGACATGTTGGACTCTTCAGCCATGTAGTCAACTCTCTCTGTATAAATATGTTGGACTCATCTGCCTTGTAGTTAGTCCTCTATATATACACATGTTGGACTTATCCGCCATGAAGCTAACCTCAGTATATGGACATGTTGACCTCATCTGGCATATAGCTAGTACTCTATATATTGACATGTTAGACTACTCTGCCATGTACCTAACTCTCAATATATGGATACGTTGGACACATCTGCCATGTAGCTAGAATTCTGTATATGGAAATGTGGCACTACTCTGCCATGCAGCTAGCTCTCTGTTTATGGACATTTTGGACTTGTTTGCCATGTACTTAGTTCTCTGTTTATGAACATAATGGACTTCTCTTTCATGTAGCTAGTTCTCAGTATATGGACCTGTTGGACTCATCAGCCACGTAGCCCGCTTTCTGTGTATGAACATGTTGGACTCATCTGCCTTGTAGATAGCTCTCTAAATATACACATGTTGGGCTCATCTGCCATGTAGGTAACTCTCAGTATATAGATATGTTGGACTCATCTGCCATGTAGCTAGTACTCTGTATATTGACTTGTTGGACTACACTGCCATGTAGCTGTCTCTCAGTATATGGACACTTTGAACTCATCTGTCATGTAGCTAGAACTCTGTATATGGAAATGTTGCACTACATTGTCATGCAACCACCTTTCTGTATATGGTCATTTTGGACTCATCTGCCATGTAGCTAGTGATCTGTGCATGGATATGTTGGACTGATCTGCCATTAAGGTAGCTTTCTATATATGAACATATTGGACTTGTCTGCCATGTAGCTAGTTCTCTGTATATGGAGATGTTGACTCTTCAGCCATTTAGCTAGCTCTCTGTGAATGAACATGTTAGACTCATCTGTCTTGTAGCTAGCACACTAAATATACAAATGTTGGAGTCATCTGCCATGTAGCTAGCTCTCAGTATATGGACTCGTTGGACTCATATGCCATGTAGCTAGTACTCTGTATATGGACATGTTAGACTCATCTGCATGTAGATAACTCTAAATATATGAACATGTTGGACCATCTGCCATGTATCTAACTCTATGTATATGGACATGTTGAACTCATATACCATGTAACTAGAACTCTGTATATTGAAATGTTGTACTACTCTGCCTTTTAGCTAATTCTCTGTATATGAATATTTTGGACTCGTCCAATATGTAATGTATATACCTCTCTGTGCATGAATATGTTGGACTTATGTGCCATGTCGGTAGCTCTCTGTATATTTACATATTGGACTTCTCTGCCATGTAGCTCGCTCTCTGTGTATGGACATTTTGGACTCGTCTGCCAAGTAACTATCTCTCTGCATGGATATTCTGGATTGATCTGCCATGTATGTAGCTCTCTGTATATGAGCATATTGAACTTGTCTGCTGGGAGCGGCTGATGAGGGTAGAGGACAGCTTCGATTTACTGCTTGACACAGTCCAGTGAATAGTAGAGTAATCTGGCAGAACAGATGGCTCTCAGAAGTTGCATTCTACCTTCTCTATTGAGTATTCCTAATGTTACTTATAAATAAATTTAATATATATATATATATATAATTTGGCAATATTTACAGTTTTTCATTATGAGTTCTACAAACTTTAGGAAAAACTAGCTTAGCAGCACTTGCTTTCAGCATTGGTGGATTGAATACAAAGAGAAATTGTATAAATTACTCCCTTTCCTTAGAAAACCTAAGTAAATGCATTTGTGAGGCCACAAAAACAGATAGCTTATTAGAGTCAAGCTGACCTACCCCATAGACCTCACTACAATTAGTCACTAGCTAGAATTCACAAACCCCTACATACAAGTACCTGCACAAACAAACAGAAAATAATTAATTTAAGTGAAAGATAGTTTTGATTTAATAATCTATACTTCCTGTAGCAATTAGCCAGGTTGGGCTTCATGACATATAACTTCCAAGGAATTTAATGAATACTTTAGAAAAATAAATAGATATTAGTTATACCATTATTATAAAAATAATAATACATTATGTAGGATAGAAAGTTGATAATTAATCTGTAGAAATAATGAGGTAGTGCAAGCATTAAGGATTAGTAGAAACTTATGTTACTAAGAAAGTGTAATCAGTAGTCTGATAAGTAGCAATGAATTGTGAACAGTTTGACTTAATCTTTAAGTGGACACAAGAAGAAACTGCTTATCACATGCTGAAGAAAGAGATGAAAGTCAGTTGAACATCACATAAATATTTTTGTTAAAGGTGTCTAATGACCAGGTGCAAGAATGTTGTGATTAACTGTGTAATAATTCAAGAAGAGATCAAAGTGTTAGTTCAGTATGTACTGTGTAGTTTTAAGTATAAAAAGTAAAGACTTGCTGAGCTGGGCTGGCAGAAGCAGGAGAAGAAGCCGAGAGCAGGAGGGAGAAGGGAGAGGGCAGACAGCAGAGAGAACAGACAGCAGAAAGCAGGGGGAAGACAGCAAAGGAAACAAGAATTAGAAGCAGAAGGTAGAGGCTAGACAGAACAGCCAGAAAGAAAGGCAAGTTGAAAAGCCTCTCGAGTTGTATTCATTTCTTCATCTGACAATTTTTCATATCCATTTGTGTTACACGACCCTCGCGGAGAGCCGGACTCCCCGCACTTGTCTGCCATGTAGCTAGTTCTCTGTATATGGACATGTTGGACTCATCAGCCATGATGCCAGCTCTTTTTGTATGAACATGTTGGACTTATCTGCCTTGTAGTTAGTCCTCTGTATATACACATGTTGGACTCATCTGCCATGTAACTAGCTCTCAGTATATGGACAGGTTGGACTCAACTTCCATGTAGCTGGAACTCTGTATATGGAAATGTTGCACTCCTCTACCATGTAGCCTGATCTCTGTATATGGACATTTTGAACTCGTCTGCAATGTAGATATTTCTGTGCATGGATATGTTGGACTGATCTGCCATGTAGATAGCTCTGAATATGGACATATTGAACTCATCTGTCATGTAGCCAGCTCTCTCCGGATGAACATGTTGGATGAATCTGCCTTTTAGCTAGTCCTCTATATATACACATGTTGGACTCGACTGCCATGTCACTAACTGTCAGTATATGGACATGTTGGACTCATCTGCCATTTAGCTAGTACTCTCTATATGGACGTGTTGGACTACTCTGCCATGTAGCTAGCTCTCAGTATATGAACACTTTGGACTCATCTGCCATGTGACTAGTACACTGTATATGGAAATGTTGGATTACTCTGCTATGTAGCTAGCTCTCAGTATATGGACACCTTGGACTCATCTGACATGTAAATAGAAATCTGTATATGGAAATGTTGCACTGCTCTGCCATGTAGCAAGTTCTCTCGACATGGACATTTTGGACTCATCTGCCATGTAGCTAGTACTCTGTATATGGACATGCTTGACTACTCTGCCATGTACCTAGCTCTCAGTATATGGACACCTTGGAATCATCTGCCATGTAGCTAGAAATCTGCATATGGAAATGTTGCACTTCTCTGCCACGTAGCAAACTCTCTGTATATGGACATTTTGGACTCATCTGCCTTGTAGTTTGCTCTCTGAGCATTGATATGTTGGATCGATCTGCCATGTAGGTAGCTCCCTGTATATGAACATATTGGACTTGTCTGCCATTTAGCTAGCTAGCTGAATATGGACATATTGTACTCATCAGCCATTTTGCCAGATCTTTCTGTATGAACATCTTGGACTCATTTGCCTTGTAGCTAGTCCTTTATATATACACATGTTGGACTCATCTGCCATGTAACTAACTCTCAGTATATGGACATGCTGGCAACATCTGCCATGTAACACGATGGTCTCATCTGCCAAATAGTGAGAACTCTGTATATGGAAAAGTTGCACTACTCTACCATGTAGCTAGCTCTCTGTATATGGACTTTATGGACTTGTCTGTAATGTAGATAGCGCTCTGTGCAAGGATATGTTGGACTGGTCTGCCATATAAGTAGCTCCCTGTATATGAACATATTGAATTTGTCTGCCATGTACCTAGTTCTTTGTTTATTGATATGTTGGACTCATCAGCCATGTAGCTAACTCTCAATACATGGACATATTGGCTTCATCTGCCTTGTAGCTAGTCCTTTATATATACACATGTTGGAGTCATCTGCCATGCAGCTAACTCTCAGTATATAGACATGTTGGACACATCTGCCATTTAGGTAGCACTCTTTATATGGACATGTTGGACTACTCTGCCATGTAGCTCACTCATTGTGTATGGACACATTAAAATCATCTGTCATGTAGTTAGAACTCTGTGTATGGAAATGAGGCACTATTCTGCCATGTAGCTCGCTCTCTGTATAGGGATATTTTTGACTCGTCTGCCATGTAGCTAGCTCTCTGTGTATGGATATGTTAGACTGATCTACCATGTAGGTTGCTCTGTGTTTATGAACATATTGGACTTGCTGCCATGTAGCTAGCTCTCTGTATATGGAAATGTTGTACTCATCAGTCATGTAGCCAGTTCTCTGTGTATGAACATTTTGGACACATCTGCCTTGTATCTTGACGTCTATATATAAACATGTTGGACTCATCTGCCATGTAGCTAACTCTCTGTATATGTACATGTTGGAGTCATCAGCCATGTAGGAATCTCTCCCTGTATGAACATGTTAGACTCATCTGCCTTGTAGCTAGTCCTCTATATATACACATGTTGGACTCTTCTACCATATAGCTAAATCTCAGTATATGGACATGTTGGACTCATCTGCCATGTAGCTAGTACTCTCTATATGGACATGTCGGAGTACTCTGCGATGTAGAAATCTCTCAGTATATGGAGACATTGGACTCCTCTGTCATGTAGCTTGAACTCTGTACATGTAAATTTTGGATTGGTCTGCCATGTAGCTAACTCTCAGTATATGGACATGTTGGACTCATCTGCCATGTAGCTAACTCTGAGCATATGGACATGTTGAACTCATCTGCCATGGAGCTAGTACTCTGTATATGGACATATTGGACTACTCTGAACTGTAGCTAGCTCTCAGTATAAGGACACGTTGGACTCATCTGCCATGTAGCTAGTACTCTAAATATTCATATGTTGGACTAATCTGCTACATAGATAACTTCCAGTATATGGACATGTTGGACTCATCTGCTTTGTGGCTAGTTCTCTATATATACACATGTTGTACTCATCTGCGATGTAGCTAACTCTCGGTATATGGACATGTTGGACCCATCTGCCATGTAGCTAGTACTCTGTATTTGGACATGTTGGACTACTCTGCCATGTAGATAGCTCTCTGTATAGGGACACGTTGAACTCATCTTCCATTTAGCGAGAACTCTGTATATGGAAATGCTGAACTACTCTACCATGTAGCTAACTCTCTGTGTATGGACATTTGGACTCGTCTTCCAAGTAGCTAGCTCTCTCTATGGATATGTTGGATTGATCTGCCACATAGGTAGCTCTCTGTATATGAACATATTGGACTTGTCTGACATGAAGCTAGCTCTCTGTATATGAACATATTGGACTTGGCTGCCATGTACTTAGCTCTCTGTATATGGGCATGTTCAACTCATGAGCCATGTAGCCAGCTGTCTCTGTAAAAAAAACAATGGACTCATCTGCCTTGTAGCTAGTCCTCTATATATATACACATGTTGGATTCCTCTGCCATGTAGCTAACTCTCAGTATATGGATATTGTGTACTCAACTGCCATTTAGCTAGTACACTGTATTTGGACAATTTGTACTACTCTGCCATGTAGCTAGCTCTCAGTATATGGATACGTTGGACTCATCTGCTATGTAGCTAGAACTCTGTATATGGAAATGTTGCACTACTCTGCCATTTACATAGCTCTCTGTATTTAGGCATTTTGGACTCGTTTGCCATGTAGCTAGCTCCATGTATAGGAACATATTGGACTTGTCTGCCATGTAGCTAGTTCTCTGTTTAAGGACATGTTGGACTCATAAGCCATATAAACAGCTCTCTGTGTATGAACACGTTGGACTCATCTGCCTTGTACCTAGCCCTCTAAATATCCACATGTTGGACTCATCTGTCATGTAGGTAACTCTCAGTATATGGACATGTAGGACTCATCTGCCATGTAGCCATCTTTTTCTGTATGAACATGTTGAACTCATCTGTCTTGGAGCTAGTAGTCTATATATACACATGTTGGACTCATCTGCCATATTGCTAACTCACAGTATATGGACATGTTGGACTCTTCTGCCATGTCTCTAGCTTTCTGTGCAAGGATATGTTGGACTGATCTGCCATGTAGGTATCTCTCTGTATATGAACATATTGTACTTGTCTGCCATGTAGCTAGCTCTCTGTATATGAACATGTTTGGACTCATCAGGCATGTATCTAGCTCTCTGTATATGGACATGTTGGACTCATGAGCTATGTAGCCAGCTCTCTCTCTATGAACATGTTGGACACATATGCCTTGTAGCTATTCCTCTACAAATAAATGTGTTGGACTCATCTGCCATGTACCTAGTACTCTTTATATGGACAAGTTGGAGTACTCTGCCATGAAGCCAGCTTTCTTTGTATGAACATGTTGGACTCATTTGCCTTGTAACTAATCCTCTGAATATACAAATGTTGGACACATCTGCCATGTAGCTAACTCTCTTTCTATGGACACATTGGACCCATCATCCATGTAGCTAGCTCTCAGTGCATGGATATGTTGGACTGATCTGCTATGTAGGTAACTCCCTGGATATGAACATATTGGACTTCTCTTCCATGTAATTAGCTGTCTGTACATGGACATGTTGGACTCACCAGCCATGTAGTCATCTCTCTCTGTATGATCATGTTGGATTCACCTGCCTTGTACCTAGTCCTCTACATAAACACATGTTTGACTCATATGCATATAGCTAACTCTCAGTATATGGGCATGTTGGACTCATCTGCCATGTAGCTAGCTCTCAGTGTATGAACACGTTGGACTCATCTACCATGTAGCTAGAACTCTGTATATGGAAATGTTGCACTACTCTGCCATGTAGCCTACTCTCTGTATATGGATATTATGGACTTGTCTATCATTTAGGTAGCTCTCTGAGCATGGATATGTTGCACTGATCTGTCATGTAGGTAGCTCTCTGTATATGAACATGTTGGATTTGTTTGCCATGTAGCTATCTCTCTGTATATGAACATGTTGGACTCATCTGCCTTCTCACTAGGCCTCTAAATATAAACAGGTTGGACTCATCTACCATGTAGCTAACTCTAAGTATATGGACATGTTGGACTCACCTGCCATGAAGCTATCTATCAGTATATGGACATGTTTTAATCATCTGCCATGTAACTAGGATTCTGTGTATGGAAATGTTGGACTAGTGTGCCAAGTAGCTAGCTCTCAGTATATGGACACAATGGATTCATCTGCCATGTAGCTAAAACTCTGTATAAGGAAAAGTTGCACTACTCTACCATTTAGCTAACTCTCTGTATATTGACATTTTGGACTGATGTGTCATGTAGTTAGCCCTCTCTGTATGAAAATATTGCAGTTTTCTGTCATGTAGCTCGCTCTCTGTATATGGACATTTTGGACTCATCTGCCATGTAGCTAGCTTTCTGCGCATGGATATGTTGGACTGATCTGTTATGTAGGTGGCTTTCTGTAGATGAACATATTGGACTTGTCTGCCATGTAGCTAGCTTTCTGTACATGGACTTATTAGACTCATCCAACATGTAGCCATCTCTCTCTGTATGAACTTGTTGAACTCATCTGCCTTGAAGATAGTCCTCTATATATACACATGTTGAACTCATCTGCCATGTAGCAAGTACTCTGTATATGGACATGTTGGACTACTCTGCCATGTAGCTAGCTCTCAGTATATGGACACGTTGGACTCATTTACCATGTAGCTAGAATTCTGTATATAGAAATGTTGCACTACACTGCCATGTAGCCTCCTCTCTGTATATGGATATTATGAACTCATCTTTCATGTAGCTAGCTCTCTGAGCATGGATATGTTGGATCGATCTGTCATGTTGGTAGCTCTCAGTATATGAACATGTTGGACTCATCTGCCATGTAGCTATCTGTCTGTATATGAACATGTTGGACTCATCTGCCTTCTCGCTAGGCCACTACATATAAACATTTTGGACTCATCTACCATGTAGCTAACTCTAAGGATATGGACATGTTGGACTCACCTGACATGTAGCTAACTATCAGTATATGGACATGTGGTATCTTCTCCCATGTAACTTGGATTCTGTTTATGGAAATGTTGGACTAGTCTGCCAGGTAGCTAGCTCTCAGTATATGGGCAAGTTGGATTCATCTGCCATATAGCTAAAACTCTGTATAAGGAAATGTTGCACTACTTTGCCATTTAGCAAACTCTCTGTATATTGACATTTTGGACTGGTGTGTCATGTACTTAGCCCTCTCTATATGAAAATATTGCAGTTTTCTGCCATGTAGCTCGCTCTCTGTATATAGAAACTTTGGACTCCTCTGCCACGTAGCTAACTTTCTGCGCATGGATATGTTGGACTGATCTGTCATGTCGGTAGCTCTCTGTAGATGAACATATTGGACTTGTCTGCCATGTAGCTAGCTTTCTGTACATGGACATGTTAGAGTCATCAGCCATGTATCCATCTCTCTCTGTATGAACTTGTTGAACTCATCTGCCTTGAAGATAGTCCTCTATATATACACATGCTGAATTCATCTGACATGTAGGAAGTACTCTGTATATGGACAAGTTGGACTACTCTGCCATGTAGCTAGCTCTCCGTATATGGACAGGTTGGACTCATCTGCCATGTAGCTATCTGTCAGTATATGGACACATTGGACTCTTCTGCCATGTAGCTAAAACTCTGTATATGGAAATGTTGCACTATTCTGCCATTTAGCTAGCTCTCTGTAAAGGGACATTTTGGACTCATCTGCCAAAATGTTGCACTATTCTGCCATTTAGCTAG
>NW_006408704.1:951264-952356 GCF_000296735.1 Chrysochloris asiatica
GTAGCTAGTCCTCTATATATACACAGGTTGGACTCATCTGCCATGTAGCTAGTCCTCTATATATACACAGGTTGGACTCATCTGCCATGTAGCTACCTCTCAGTATATGGACACGTTGGACTCATATGCCATTTAAATAACTTTCAGTATTTGGACACATTGGACTCATCTGCCATATAGCTAATACTCTGTATATGTAGATGTTGGACTACTCTGCCATGTAGCTAGGTTTCAGTATATGGACACGTTGGACTCATCTGCCATGTATCTTGAACTCTGTATATGGTAATGTTGCACTACTCTGCCATGTAGCTAACTCTCTGTATATAGACATTTTGGACTCATCTGCCATAAACTAGCTCTCTGTGCATGGATATGTTGGACTGATTTCCCATATAGCTATTATATTGTATATGTACATGTTGGACTACTCTGCCATGTATCCAACTCTCAGTATATGGGCACGTTGGACTCATTTGCTATGTATCTATAACTCTGTATATAGAAATGTTGCAATACGCTGCCATGAATCTAGCTCTCTGTATATGGACATTTTGGACTCATCTGCCATGTAGCTAGCTCTCTGTGCATGAATATGTTGGACTGATCTGCCGTGTAGGTAGCTCCCTCTATATGAACATATTGGACTTTTCTGCCATGTAGCTAGTTCTCTGTATATGGACATGTTGGACTCATCAGCCATGTAGCCAGCTCTCTCTGTATGAATACATTGGACTCATCTGCCTTGTCGCTTGTTGTTGTTGTTGTTGTCAGGTGCCATCGAGTAAGAACCAACTCATAGCAACCCCATGCACAGCAGAATGAAAAAATATCCAATTCTGACCCCACCTCACTACCGCTGTCACACTGGCATCCAACTATGATGCCACCTGGCCAATCCATTTCGTTAGGGCTCTTACTCTTTTTCTCTGACCCTTCACCATACATACCCAGCATGACGTCGTTCTCCAGCGACTGTTTCCTCTGGACAATAAGTCCAAAGTATGAGAGATGAAGCTTAGCCATCTTGGCCTCCAAGGAGCACTCTGGCTGCGCTTCTTCCAAAACAGGTCTATTCGTTCTTTTGGCAGT
>NW_006408704.1:953090-962316 GCF_000296735.1 Chrysochloris asiatica
TCTGTTTGAACAACTGCTTCTTGGTTCAAGTACAGATTTCTCAAAGTACAATTAAGTGTTCTGGAATACTCATATTTCTCAATGTTGTCCATAGCTTGTCATGATCCACACAATTGAAAGCTTTTGCGTAGTCAATAATGCACAGGTAAACATCCTTCTGGTATTCTCTGCTGTCAGACAAGGTCCATCGGACATCAGCAATGATAACTCTCATTCCACGGCCTGTTCTGAATCCAGCTTGAACCTCTGGAAGTTCTCTGTCAATGTATGATTGTAGCCGTTTCTTTATTACCTTTAGCAAAACTTTACTCGCTTGAGTTATCAAAGAGATTGTTCGATGATTTTCACATTCTATTGGGTCACCTCTCTTTGGAATGGGCATAAATATTTATCTCTTACAATCAATCGGCCAGATTGTTGTCTTCCAAATTTCTTGGCGGAGATAAGTGAGTGCCTCCTGTGCCGCCTCACTTTCTTGAAAGATGTTAATTTTTATTTCATCGATTCCTGGTGCCTTGTAGCTAGGGTTCTATAAATAAACATATTGGAATCATCTGCCATGTAGATAACTCTAAGTATATGGACATGTCAGGCTCACCTGACATGTAGTTAACTCTCAGTATATGCACATGTTGGACTCATCAGCCATGTACCCAATTCTCAGTATATGGGCACGTTGGACTTATCTACCAAGTAGCTAGTACAATGTATATGGACATGTTGGACTACTCTGCCATGTATCCAGCTCTCAGTATATGGGCACATTGGATTCATTTGCCATGTATCTAGAAATCTGTATATAGAGATGTTGCACTACTCTGCCATGTATCTAGCTCTCTGTATATGGAAATTGTGGACTCATATGCCATGTTGCTAGCTCTCTGTTCATGCATATGTTGGACTGATCTGCCATGTGGTAGCTCTCTGTATATGAGCATGTTGGACTCATCAGCCATGTAGCCATCTCTCTCTGTATGAACATGTTGGACTCATTTGCGGTGTAGCTAGTCCTCTATATATACACATGTTGGAATCATCTGCCATGTAGCTAACTCTCAATATATGGACATGTTGGACTCCTGCCATGTAGCTAGTACTCTTTATATGGACATGTTGGACTACTCTGCCATGTAGCTAGCTCTCAGAATATGGACACATTGGATTCATATGCCATGTAGCGAGAAATCTGTATATGGAAATCTTGCATTACTCTGCTATGTAGCGAGCTCTCTGTATATGGACATTTTGGACTCATCTGCTATGAAGCTAGCTCTCTGTTCATGGATGTGTTGGAATGATCTGCCATGTATGTGGCTCTCTGTATATGAAAATATTGGACTTGTCTGACATGTAGCTAGCCCACTGTATATGGACATATTGGACTCATCAACCATGTAGCCAGCTCTCTGTGTATGAACATATTGGACTCATCTGCCTCGTAGTTATTCCGCTATATATACATAAGTTCAACTCATCTGCCATGCAGCTGTCTCTCAGTGTATGAACACGTTGGACTTATCTGCCAGGTAGCCTGCTTTCTGTATATGGAAATTTTGGACTCATCGGCCTTGTAGGTAGCTCTCAGTGCATGGATATGTTGGGCTGAACTGACATGTAGATAGCTCCCTATATATGAACATATTGGTCTTGTCTTCCATGTAGTTAGCTCTCTGTACATGGACATGTTGCCATGTAGCCATCTTTCTTTGTATGAACATCTTGGACTCATTTGCCTTATAGCTAGTCCTCTATATATACACATGTTGGACTCATCGGCCATGCAGCTAAATATCAGGATATGGACATGGTGGACTCATCTGCAATGTAGCTAACTCTCAGTATTTTGGGCTAATATGTCATGTAGCTAACTTTCAATATCTGGACATGTTGGACTCATCTGCCATTTGCTAATACTTTGTATAAGGACATGGTGGACTAATCTGCCATTTAACTAGCTCTAAATATATGGACACGTTGGACTCATTTGCCATATAGCTAGATCACTGTAGATGGAAATGTTGCACTACTGTGGCGTTTAGCTAGCTCTCTGTGCATGGATATGTTGGACTGATCTGCCATATAGGTAGTTCTTTGTATATGAACATATTGGAATTGTCTGCCATGTATCTAGCTCTCTGTATATGGTCATGTTGGACTCATCAGCCATGTAGCCAGTTCTCTGTGTATGAACGTGTTGGATGCATCTGCCTTGTAGCTAGTCCTCTCTATATACACATTGTTGGACTACTCTGCCATGTAACTAGCTCCCAGTATATGAACACATTGGAGTCCTCTGCCTTTTGCTAATACTCTGTATTTGGACATGTTGGGCTAATCTGCCATGTAGCTAGCTCTCAGTATATGGACACATTGGACTCATTTGCCATCTATCTAGAACTCTGTGTATGGAAATGTTGCACTACTCTGTAATGTAGCTAGTACTCTGTATATGGACATATTGGAATACTCTGCCACGTAGAAAGCTCTCAATATATGGAAACGATGGACTCTTCTGCCATGTAGCTTGAACTCTTTATATGGACATTTTGGTCTTGTCTGCCATGTAGCTAACTCTCAGTATATGGGCATGCTGGACTCATCTGCCATGTAGCTAACTCTCAGTATATGGACATGTTGGACTCATCTGCCATGAAGCTAGTACTCTGTATATGGACATGTTGGACTACTCTGAACTGTAGTGAGCTTTCAGTATAAGGACATGTTGGACTCATCTGCCATGTAGATAGTACCCTGTATATGGAAATTTTGGACTACTCTGTCATGTAGCGAGTTCTCAGTATATGGACACGTTGGACTCATCTGCCATGTGGCAAGAATTCTGTATATGGAAATGTTGTACTACACTGCCATGTAGCAAGCTCTCTGTATATGGACATTTTGGACTCATCTGCCATGGTGTTAGCTCTCTGTGCGTGGATATTTTGGATTGATCTGCTATATAGGCAGTTCTCTGTATATGAACATACTGGATTTGTCTGCCATGTAGCTACCTCTCTGTATATGGACTTGTTGGACTCATCTGCCATGTAGACAGCTCTCTATGTATGAACATGTTGGACTCATCTGCCTTGTAGCTATTCCTCTCTATATACACATATTGGACTCATCTGCTATGTAGCTAACTCTCATTATATGGACATGTTGGACCAATCTCACATTTAGCTAGTACTCTGTATATTGCCATGTTGGACTCCTCTGCCATGTAGCTAGCTCTCTTTATATGGACACATTGGTCTCATCTGCCATGTAACTAGAACTCTGTAAATGGAAATGTTGCACCACTCTGCCATGTAGCAAGTTCTCTGTATATGGACATTTTGGACTCATCTGCCATGTAGCTAGCTCTCTGTGCATGGATATGTTGGACTTATCTGCCATGTAGGTAGCTCCTTGTATATGAACATATTGGAATTGTCTGCCACGTAGCTAATTCTCTGTATATGGACATGTTGGACTCATCAGTCATGGAGCCAGTTCTCTCTGTATGAACATGTTGGATTCATCTGCCTTGTAGCCAGTCGTCTATATATACACACGTTGGACTCATCTGCCATGTAGCTAACTCTCAGTATATGGATATGTGGAATCATCTGCCATGTAGCTAGTACTCTATATATGAACATATTGGACTACTGTGCAATATAGCTAACTCTCATTATATGGACACATCTGTCATGTAGCTAGAACTCGGTATATTGAAATGTTGCACTACCGTGCCATGTAGCTAGCTCTCTGTATATGGACATGTTGGAATCATCAGCCAGGTTGCCAGCTCTTTCTGTATGAACATATTGGGCTCATTTGCCTTTTAGCTAGTCTACTATATATACACATGTTGAACTATTCTGCCATGTAGCTAGCTCCCCGTATAGGGACACGTTGGACTCATCTGCCATGTAGCTAGAACTCTGTATATGGAAATGTTGCACTACTTTTCCATGTAGCTAGCTCTCTGTACATGGATATTTTGGACTGATTTGCCATGTAGGTATCTCTCTATATATGAACATATTGGAATTTTCTGCCATGTACTCTCAGTATATGGACATGTTGGACTCATCTGCCTTGTAGCTGGCAATCTAAATATACATATGTTGGAATCATCTGTCATGTATCCAACTTTCAGTATATGGACATGTTGGACTCATCTGTCATGTACCTACTACTCTGTATATGGACATGTTGGACTACTTTGTCATTTAGGTAGCTCTCAATATATGGACATATTGGACTACTCTGTCATGTAGCTAGAACTCTGAATATGGAAATGGTGCACTACTCTGCCATGTAGCTAGCTCTCTGAATATGGACAGTTTGTACTCTCCTGCCATGTAGCTAGCACTGTGTACATGGATATGGTGGACTGATATGCTATGTAGTCAGCTCTTTGTATATGAATATATTGGACTTGCCTGCCATGTAGCTAGCCCTCTAAATATTAATATGTTGGACTCATCTGCTACATAGCTAACTCTCAGTATGTGGACATGTTGGACTCATCTGCCATGTAGCCCACTCATTTTGTATGAACATGTTGGACTGATCTTCCTTGTTGCTAGCCCTCTAAATATACACATGTTGTACCCATCTGACATGAAGCTAATTCTCAGTATATGGATATGTTGGAATCATCTGCCATGTAGCTACAACACTGTATATGGACATGTTGGACTACTCTGCCTTGTAGCTAGCTCACAGTATATGAACACGTTGGACTCATCTGCCATGTGGTTAGAAGACTGTATATGGACATTTTGGATTACTCTGCATTGTAGCTAGCTCTCTGTATATGGACACGTTGATCTCTTGTGCCATGTAGCTAGAATTCTGTGTATGGAAATGTTGCACTACTCTGCCATGTATCTAGCTCTCCGTATATGGACAATTAGGACTCATCAGCCATGTAGCAAGCTGTTTGTGTATGAACATGTTGGATTCATCTGACTTGTGGCTAGCCCTCTAAATATACACATGTTGCACTCATCTGCCATGTATCTAACTCTCAGTATATGGACGTGTTGGACTCATCTGCCATGTAGCTTGAACTCTGTATATGGAAATGTTGCACTACTCTGCCATGTATCTAGTACTCTGTATATGGACATGTTGGACTACTCTGCCATGGAGCTAGATCTCGATATATGGACACGTTGGACTTATCTGCCATGTAGCTAGAACTTTGTCTATGGAAATGTTGCACTACTCTGCCATGTAGCTAGCTCTCTGTAGATGGACATTTTGTACTTGTCTGCCATGTAGCTAGCACTCTGTAAATAGATCTGATGAACTAATCTGCTATGTAGTTAACTCTCTGTATATGATGATATTGGATTTGTCTGCCATTTACCTAGCATTTTGAATATTCGTATGTTGGACTCATCTGCCACGTAGCTAACTCCAAGTATATGGATGTGTTGGACTCATCTGCCATGTAGCTAGAACTCTGTATATGGACATGTTGGACCACTTTGCCAGGTAGCTAGCTCTCCATATATGGACACGTTGGACTCATCTGCCATGTAGCTAAAACCCTGTATATGGAAACATTACACTAGTCTGCATTGTAGCTAGCTCTCTGTATATGGACACGTTGATCTCATCTGCCATGTAGCTAGAACTCTGTATATGGAAATGTTGCACTACTCTGCCATGTAGGTAGAACTCTGTTCATGAATATGTTGGACAGATCTGCACTGTAGGTAGCTCTTTGTATATGAAGATGTTGGATTTGTCTGTTATGTAGCTAGCTCTCTGTATACGGACATGTTGGACTCATCAGCCATGTAGCCAGCCCTCTCAGTATGAACATGTTGTACTCATCTGCCTTGTAGCTAGTCCTCTATATATACACATGTTGGACTCATCTGCCATGTGCGTAGAACTCTGTATATGGAAATGTGTTGCACTAGTCTGCCATGTAGGTAGCTCTCCGTATGTGGAAAATTTTCTCGTCTGCCATGTAGTTAGCACTCTTTACATGGATATGTTGGACTCATCTGCCATGTCGGTAGTTCTCTGTGTATGATCATATTGGACTTGTCTGCCATGTATCTAGCTCTCAGTATCTGGACATGTTGGACACATCAGCCATGTAGCTTGCTCTCTCTGTCTGAACATGTTGGACTCATTTGGCTTATAGCTAATGCTCTATGTATACACATGTTGGACTCATCTTCCATGTAGGTAACTCTGAGAATATGGACATGTTCGATTTATCTGTCATGTAGCTACTACTCTGTATATGGACATGTTGAACTACCACACTATGTAGCTAGCTCTTTGTATATGCACATTTTGGACTTGTCTGCCATGTGGGTAGCTCTCTCTTCATGGATATGTTGGACTGCTCTGCCATGTAGATAGCTCTCTGTATATGAACATATTGGACGTGTCTTCCATGTAGCCAGCTCTCTCTGTATGAACATGTTGGACTCATCTGCCTGTAGCTAGTCCTCTATAAATACACATGTTCAACTTATCTGCCATGTGGCTAGTACTCTGTATATGGACATGTTAGACGACTCTGCCATGTAGCTAGGTTTCAGTATACAGATACGTTGGATTCATGTGCAATGTAACTAGAACACTATATATGGAAATGTTGCACTACCCTGCCATGTAGCTAGCTCTCTGTATGTGGACATTTTGGACTCGTCTGCCAAGTAGCTACCTCTCTGTATGTGGACATTTGGATTCGTCTGCCATGTAGCTAGCTTTCTGTTCATGGATATGTTGGACTGATCTGCCATGTAGGTGGCTCTCTGTATATGAACATATTGGACGTGCCTGCCATGTAGCCAGCTCTCTGTGTATGAACACGTTGGCCTCCTATGCCTTTTAGTGAGCCCTCTAAATATACACATGTTGGACTCATCTGCCATGTAGCTAGTACTCTGGATATGGACGAGTTGCACTACTTTGCCATGTAGCTAGCTTTCTGTATATGATCATTTTGGACTTGTGTGTCATGCAGCTAGATCTCTATGCATGGATATGCTGGACTAATCAGCCATGTAGGTAGCTCTCTGTATATGAACATATTGGACTTGTCTGCCATGAAGCTTGCTCTCTGTATATGGACATGTTGGACTCATCAGCCATGTAGCCAGCTCTCTCTGCATGAAAATGTTGGACTCATTTGCCTTGTTGTTAGTCCTCTAAATATACACATATTGGACTCATCTGCCATGTAGCTACCTCTCAGTATATGAACACATTGGAGTCATCTACCATGTAGCTATTACTCTGTATATGGACATTTTGGACTACTCTGACATGTAGCTAGCTCTCAGTATATGGTCACGTTGGACTTATATGCCATGTAGCTAAAACTCTGTATATGGAAATGTTGCACTACTCTGCCATGTATCTTACTCTCTGCATATTGACATTTTGGACTCGTCTGCCATGTAGCTAGAAATCTGTATATGAACATGTTGGACTTCTCTGCCATATAGCAAGCTCTCTATATATGGACTTGTTGGACTCATCAGCCATATAGCCAGATCTCTTTGTATGAACATGTTGGACTCATATGCCATGTAGCTATTACTATGTATTTGGACATCTTGGACTACTCTGACATGCAGCTAGTTCTCAGTACATGGTCACGTTGGACACATATGCCATGTAGGTAAAACTCTGTATATGGAAATGTTGCACTACTCTGCCATGTATCTTACTCTCTGTATATGGACATTTTGGACTCATCAGTCATGTAGATTCAACTCTGTATATCTACATGTTGGACTACTCTGCCATGTAGCAAGCTCTCTATATATGGACATGTTAGACTCATCAGCCATATAGCCAGCTCTCTTTGTATGAACATGTTGGACTCATCTGCCTTTTCGCTGGCTTTCAGTATTTGGACATGTTGGACTCATCTGCCATGCAGCTAGTACTCTATATATATACATGGTGGACTACCACACTATGTTGTTAGCTCTCATTATATGGAAATGTTGGATTCATCTGCCATCTAGCTAGAAATCTGTATATGGAAATGTTGCACTACTCTGCCATGTAGGTAACTCTATGTATATGGACATTTTGGCTTTGTCTGCCATGTAGCTAGCTTTCTGTACATGGGTATGTTGGACTGATCTTCCATGTAAGTAGCTCTCTTAATATGAACATATTCGATGTGTCAGCCATGTAGCTAGCTCTCTGTATATGGACATGTTGGATTCATCAGCCATGTAGCCATCTCTCTATGTATGAACAAGTTAGACTCATCTTACTTGTAGCTAGTCCCCTATATATCTGACATGTGGCTAATACGCTGTATATGAACATGTTGTACTACCCTGCCATGTAGCTACCTCTCAGTATATAGACATGTTGGGCTCATCTGCCAAGTAGCTAGAACTCTGTGTTTGGAAATATTGCACTATTCTGCCATGTAGCTAGCTCTTTGCATATGGACATTTTGGACTTGTCTACCATGTCGCTAGTTTCTGTGCATGGATATGTTGGACAGATCTGCCATGTAGGTAGTTCTCTGTATCTTAACATATTTGATTTGTCTGCCATGTAGGTAGCTCTCAGTATATGTACATATTGGATTCATAAGTCATGTATCCATCTTACTCTGTATGAACATGTTGCACTCAACTGCCTTGTATCTTGATCTCAGTATAAGGACACGTTGGACTCATCTCCAATGTAGCTAGAACTCTATATATGGAAATGTTGCACTACACTGCCATGTAGCTTGCTATCTGTATTTGGACTTGTTGGATTCATCTGCCATGTAGCTAGAACTCTGTATATGGAAATGTTGCACTACTATGCCATGTAGCTAGCCCTCTGTATATGGACACTTTGGACTCATCTGCCATGTAGCTAGAACTCTGTATATGGATATGTTGAACTGTTCTACCATGTAGCTAGCTCTCTGTACTTGAATATGTAGGACTGATCTGCTATGTAGATAGCTCTCTGTATATGAAGATATTGAACATGTCTTCCATGTAGCTAGCCCTCTCTATATACACATGTTGGACTCCTCTACCATGTAGCTAACTATCAGTATATGACATGTTGTACTCATCTGCTATGTAATTAGCTCTGTGTATGAACACGTTGGACTCACCTGCCTTGTAGCTAGCCCACTATGTATACGCATGTTGGATTCATCTGCAATGTAGCTAACTTTCAGTATATGGACATGCTGCACTCATCTGCCATGTAGCTAAAACTC
>NW_006408704.1:962416-973302 GCF_000296735.1 Chrysochloris asiatica
TGGGCACGTTGAACTCATCTGTCATGTAGCTAGAACACTGTATATAGACATGTTGGACTACTCTGCCATGTAGGTAGCTCTCAGCATATGGACACGTTACACTCATCTGCCATGTAGCTAGAACCCTGTAAATGGAAATGTTGCACTACTTTGCCATGTAGCTATCTCTCAGTATATGGACACGTTGGACTCATCTTCCATGTTACTAGAACTCTATATAAGGAAAGGTTTCACTACTCTACCATGTAGCTAGCTCTCTGTATAAGAACATTTTGTACTCGTCTGCCATGTAGCTCGCTTTCTGTACATGAATATTTGGGACTGATCTGCCATGTAGGCAGCTGTGTATATACGAACATATTGGACTTTTCTGCCATATGGCTAGCTCTCAATAGATGGACATGTTGGACTCATCAGCCATATAACCAGCTCTCCGTGTATTAACATGTTGCCATGTAGTTAGATCTCTGTATATGAACATACAGGACTTGTCTGCCATGTAGCTACTACTCTGTATATGGACATGTTGGACTACTCTGCCATGTAGTTAGCTGTCAGTATATGGACACGTTGGATTCATCGACCACGTAGCTACAACTCTGTATCTGGAAATGTTTGACTACTCTGCCATGTAGCTAGTTCTGTATATGGACATTTTGGACCCATCTGCCATGTAGCTAGCTCTCTGTGCATGAATATGTTGGAATGATCTGTCATGTAGTTAGCTCTTTGTTCATGAAGAAATTGGAATTGTCTGTCATGTAGTTAGTCCTCTAATTATCCACATGTTGGACTCAGCTGCCATGCAGCTAACTTTCAGTATATGGACATGTTGGACTCATCAGCCATGTAGCCAGCTCTCTCTGTATGAACATGTTGGATCCATTTTCATTGCATCTAACCCTCTAAATATACACATGTTTTACTCCACTACCATGTAGCTAACTCTCAGTATATGGATGTGTTGTACTCATTTGCCTTGTAGCTAGCTCTCTGTGTATGAACATGATGGACTCATCTGCCTAGTAGCTAGGCCTCTAAATATACACATGTTGGATTCATCCACAATGTAGCTAACTCTCAGTATATGGACATGCTGGACTCATCTACCATGTAGCTAGTACTCTGTATATGGACATGTTGGACTACTCTGCCATGTAGCTAGCTCTCAGTATATGGACATGTTGGACACATCTGCCATGTAGGTAGCTCTCTGTATATGAAGATATTGGAATTGTCTGCCATATAACAAGCTCTCTTTATAGAGATATGTTGGGCACATCAGCCACATTGCCAGGTCACTCTGTATGAATATGTTAGACTCATCTGCCTTGTAGCTTACTCTTAGTATATGAACATATTGTACTCATCTGCCATGTAGATAGTTCTCTGTGTATGAACATGATGGACTCATCAGCCTTGTAGTGAGGCCTCTAAATATACACATGTTGGACTACTCTGCCATGTAGCTAGCTCTCAGTATATGGACACGTTGGACTCATCTGCCATGTAGGTAGCTCTATGTATATGAAGATATTGGAATTGTCTGCCATATAGCAAGCTCTCTTTATATGGACATGTTGGACACATCAGCCATATAGCCAACTCACTCTGTATGAATCTGTTAGACTCATCAGCTTTGTAGCTTGAACTTAGTATATGGACACTTTGGACTCATCTGCCATGTAGCTAAAATTCAGTATATTGAAATGTGGCACTACTCTGCCATGTAGCTAGCTCTCTGTATTTGGACATGTTGGAGTCATCTGTCAGGTAGCTAGAACTCTCTATATAGAAATGTTGCACTACTCTTCCATGTAGCTAGCCCTGTGTATATGGACATTTTGGATTCGACTGCCACGTAGCTGAAACTCTGTATATGGAAATGTTGCACTGCTCTACAATGTAGCTAACTCTCTGTACATGGATATGTTATTCTGATATACTATGTAGGTAGCTCTCTGAATATGAAGATATTATATTTGTCTGCCATGTAGCTAGCCCTCTAAATATACACGTGTTGGACTCATCTACCACAAAGTTAACTCTCAGTATATGGACGTGTTGTACTCATCTGCATGTAGCTAGCTCTCTGTGTATAAACATGTTGTACTCACCTGCCGTGTAGCTAGCTCTCTAAATATATACATTTTGGGATCATCTGCCTTGTAGCTAACTCTCAGCATATATATATATATATATACTGGACTCATCTGCCATGTAACTAGAACTCTCTATATGGACATGTGGGACTACTCTGCCATGTAGTTAGCTCACAGTATATGGACATGTGGGACTAATCTGTCATGTAGCTAGAAGTCTGTATTTGGAAATGTCACACTACCCTGCAATATACCTAGTTCTCTATATGTGGACACATTGGACTCATCTGCCATGTAGCTAGAACTCTGTATATGGACATGTTGGACTACTCTGCCTTGTAGCTGCCTCTTCGTATATGCACACGTTGTACTCCTCTGCCATGTAGCTAAAACACTATATATGGAAATGTTGCACTACTCTCCCATGTAGCTAGCTCTCTATATAAGGACATTTTGGACTGGTCAGCCATGCAGGTAGCTTTCTGAACATGGATACTTTGGACTGATCTGCCATGTATGTAGCTCTCTAAATATGAACATATTGGACTTGTCTGCATAGTAGCTATCTCTCAGTATATGGACTCATCAGCCATGTAGCCAGCTCTCTGTGTATGAACATGTTGGACTCATCTCTATTGTAGCAAACCCTCTAAATATACACATGTTAGATCCATCTGTCATGTAGCTAACTATCAGTATATGGACATATTGGACTAATATACCATGTAGATGGCACTCCGTATAGCCACATGTTGTACTACTCTGCCATGTAGCTAGCTCTCTTTATATGAAAATGTTGCACTCATATGCCATGTAGCGAGAACCCTGTATATGGAAATGTTGCACTACTCTACCATCTAGCTAGCTCTTTGTATATGGACATTTTGGACTTTTCTGCCATGTAGCTAGCTTTCTGTTCATGGATATTTTGTACTGATCTGCCATGTAGGTAGATCTCTGTAGATTAGCATATAGGATTTGTCTGCCATGTAGCTGGCTCTCAGTATATGTACATGTTGGACTCATCAGGGATGCAGTCAACTCTCTGTGTATGAACATGTTGGACTCATCTTCCATGTAGCTTACTCTCAGTATATGGACATGTTGGACTCATCTGCTATGTAGCTAGTAATATGTATATGAACATGCAGTACTATTCTGTCATGTAGCTAGTGCTCAGTATATGGACATGTTGGACTCATCTGCCATTTAGCTAGAACTCTGTATATGGAAATGTTGCACTATTTTGTCATGTAGCTACCTCTCTGTATATGGCTACATTGTACTCATCTACCATGTAGCTAGTACCTTGTATATGGAAATGTTGCAATATTTCTGCCATGTAGCTATCTCTCTGTATATGGACATTTTGGACTTCTCTGCCATGTACCTTGTTCTCTGTGCAAGAATATGTTGGACTGATCTGTCATGTAGGTAGCTCTCTGTATATGAAGATACTGTACTTTTCTGCCATGTAGCTAGCTCTCTCTGTATATGGACAAATTGGAATCATTAGACATGTAGCCAGTTCTCTGTGTATGAACATGTCAGACTCATCTGCCATGTAGCTACTACACTTTATATGGATATGTTGGACAACTGTGCCATGCAGATCGCTCTCTATATATGTACATGTTGGAATCGTCTGCCATGTAGATAGCGCTCTGTACGTGGATATGTTGGATTAATCTGCCATGTAGGTAACTCTCTGTATATGAAGCTATTGGAATTGTCTGCCATGTAGCTAGCTCTCTGTAGTTGTACATGTTGGACGCATCTGACATGTAGCTAGAACTCTGTATATGGAAGTGTTGCACTACTCTGCCATGTAGCTAGCCCTTTGTAAATGGACATTTTACCCTCGTCTTCCATGTAGCTAGCTCTTTGCACATGGATATGTTGCACTGATCTGCTATGTAGGTAGCTCTCTGTATATGAAGATATTGGACTTTACTGCCATATAGCTAGCCCTCTAAATATACACATGTTGGACTCATCTGCCATGTAGCTAGCTCTCTGTATATGAACATGTTGGACTACTCTGCCATTTAGCTAGCTCTCTGTATATGGACACGATGGACTTATCTTCCAAGTAGCTAGAACTCTGTATATGGAAATGATGTACTACACTGACATGTAGCTTGCTCTCTCTATATCGACAAGTTGGCATCATCTGCCATGTAGCTAGAACCCTTTACATGGAAATGTTGCACTTCTCTGCCATGTATCTAGCTCTATATTATTGGACACATTGGACCCATCGAACATGCAGTTAGAACTCTGTATATGGAAATGTTGTACTTCCCTGCCATGTAGCTAACTCTCTATACATGTACATTTTGGACTCATATGCCATGTAGTTAGCTCTCCGTACATGGATATGTTGGACTGATCTGCCATGTAGGTAGCTCTCTGTATATGGACATATTGAACTTGTGTGCCATATAGCTAGCTCTCAGGATATGGACACGCTGGACTCATCAGACATGTGGCCACCTCTCTGTGTATGAACAGGTTGGACTCATCTGCATTGTAGCGAGTCCTCTAAATATACACATGATGGACTCATCTGCCATGTAGCTAGCTCTCTGTATATGGACATGTTGGACTCATCAGCCATATAGGCAGCTTTCTGTGTATGAACATGTTGGACTCATCTGCCTTGTAGCTTACTCTAAGTATATGGACATGTTTGACTCATCTGCCATGTAGCTAGTACTCTTTGTATGGACATGATGGACTTCTCTGCCATGTTGCGAGCTTTCAGTACGTGGACACGTTGGACTCATCTGCCATGTAACTAGAACTCTGTATATGGAAATGTTAAACTACTCTGACATGTTGCTACCTCTCTGTTTATGGACACGTTGGATTCATCTGTCATGGAGCTAGTACCCTGTATAAGGAAATGTTGCAGTGCACTGCCATATAACTAGCTCCCTGTATATGAACATTTTGGATTTGTCTGCCATGTAGCTAGCTCCTCTGTAAATGGATATGTTGGACTGATCTGTCATGTAGGTAGTTCCCTGTATATGAAAATATTGGGATTGTCTGCCATGTAGCTATCTATCTGTACATGGACATGTTGGACTCATCAGTCATGTAGACAGCTCTCTGTGTATGAACATTTTGGACTCATCTGATTTGTAGCTAGCCTTCTAAATATACATATGTTGGATTCATCTGCCATATAGCTAACTCTCAGTATGTGGACACATTGGACTCATCTGCCATGAAGCTAGTATAATGTATATGGATATGTTGGACTACTGTGTCACTTAGCTAGCTTTCAGTATACGGACACTTTGTACTCATCTGCCATGTAGCTAAAACTTTGTCTATGGAAATGTTGCACTACCCTGACACGTAGCTAGCTCTTTATATATGGAAATTTTGGACTCGTCTACCATGTAGCTACCTCTCTGTACAAGGATATGTTGGAGTGATCTGCCATGTAAGTAGCTCTCTGTATATGAAGATATTGGAATTATCTGCCCTGAAGCTAGCTCTCTGTATATGTACGTTTTGGACTCATCAGCCCTGTAGCCAGCTCTCTCTGTATGAATACGATGGACTCATCTGCCTTGTAGATTGATCTTAGTATATGGACATGTTGGACTCATCTACCATGTAGCAAGAACTCTGTATATGGAAATGTTTCGTTACCCTGCCATGTAGCTAGCCCTCTGTATATGGACATTTGGAATTGTCTGCCATGAAGGTAGCTCTCTTACATGGATATGTTGGACTGAACTGTTATGAAGGTAGCTCTGAGTATATGAAGATATTCGACTTGTCTGCCATGTAGCTAGCCCTGTAAATATACATATGTTGGTTTCATCTGACACGTAGCTAACTCTCATCTGCCATGTACCTAGTACTCTGTATATGGACATGTTGGACTACTCTGTCATGTAGCTAGCTCTCAGTGTATGGAAATGATGCACTACACCGACATGTAGCTAGCTATCTGTATATAGACCTTTTTTACTTGTCTGCCATGGAGCTCACTCTCTCTGTATGGATATGTTGGACTGAACTGCCCTGTAGGTAGCTCTCTGTATATGAACATATTGGACTTGTCTGCCAAGAAGCTAGCTCTCTGTATATGGACATGTTGGACTCATCAGACATGTAGTCATCTCCCTCTGTATGCACATGTTGGACTCATCTGCCATATAGCTAACTCTCAGTATATAGACATGTTGGATGCATCTGCCACGTGTCTAGAACTCTGTATATGAACATGTTGGACTACTCTGCCATATAGCTAGGTCTCAGGATATGGACTCTTTGGACTCATCTGCCATGAAGCTATAGCTCTGAATATGGAAATGTGGCACTGGTCTGCCATATAGCAACCTCTCTGTATATGAACATATGGGACTTCTCTACCATGTAGCCAGCTCTCGCTGTATGAACATGTTCGACTCATCTGCCTTGTAGCTAGTCTTCTATATATACATGTTGGACTCATCTGCAATGTAGATAACTCTAAGTATATGGATATGTTGTACTCATCTGGCATGTAGTTACTACTCTGTATAAGGACATGTTGGATTATTCTGCCATTAAGCTAACTCTCAGTATAAGGACATGTTGGATTTATCTGCCATGTAGCTAGTACTCTGTATATGGACATGTTGGACTGCTCTGCCATATAGCTAGCTGTCAGTATGTGAATACGTTGGACTCATCTGTCATGTAGCTAGTACTCTGTATATGGACATGTTGGATTACTCTGCCATGTAGCTAGCTCTCATTTTATGTAACTTTGGAATCATCTGCCATGTAGCTAGAACTCTGTATATGGAAAAGATGCACTACTCTGCCATGTAAC
The DNA here is from genome assembly GCF_000296735.1 of Chrysochloris asiatica. Taxonomy (NCBI): domain Eukaryota; kingdom Metazoa; phylum Chordata; class Mammalia; order Afrosoricida; family Chrysochloridae; genus Chrysochloris; species Chrysochloris asiatica. The sequence goes on from NW_006408704.1 coordinate 969,362, forward strand.
TAGCTCTCTGTTTATGGATATTTTTGACTCTTCTGCCATGTAGCTAGCTCTCTGTGCATGGATATGAAGGACTGATCTGCATGTAGATAGCTCTCTGTCTATGAACATATTGGACTTGTTTGCCATATAGCTAGCTCTCTGTATAAGGATATGTTGGATTCATCAGCCATGTAGTCAGCTCTCTGTGTATGAACACGTTGGACACATCTGCCTAGAGCTACTCCTCTATATATACACATGTTGGACTCATCTGCCATGTAGCTAACTCTTAGTATGTGGACATGTTGGACTCATCTGTCATGTAGCTAACTCTCAGTATATGGATATGTTGGACTGATCTGCCATGGAGCTAAATCTCAGTTTATTGAAACGTTGGACTCATCTGCCATGTAGCTAGTACTCTGTATATGGAAATGTGGAAATACTCTGCCATGTAGCTTCCTCTCAGTATACGGACACGTTGGACTCATCTGCCATGTAAATAGAACTCTGTATATGGAAATACTGCACAACTCTGCCATGCAGTTAGCTCTCTGTATATGGACATTTTGGACTGATCTGCCATGTACCTAGCACTCTGTATAAGAACATGTTGGCCTAATCATCCATGTTGTCAGCTATCTATATAATAACACTTTGGACTCATCTACCTAGAGCTAGTCCTCTATATATACACATGTTGGACTCATCTGCCATGTAGCTAACTCTCAGTATATGGACACGTTGGACTCATCTTCCATGTAGCTAGTACTCTGTATATGAAAATGTTGGACTACTTTGCCATGTAGCTTGCTATCGGTATAGGGACATGTTAGACTCATCGGCCATGTAACTAGAACTCTGTCTATGGACACTTTGGACTCATCTGCCATGTAGCTAGCTCTCTGTGGATGCATATGTTGGAATACTCTGACATGTAGGGAGTTCCCCGTATATGAACATATTGGATTGATCTGCCACGTAGCTAGCACTCTGTATATGTTCATGGTGGCCTCATCATCCATGTAGCCAGCTATCTCTATAAGAACACTTTGGACTCATCTACCTAGAGCTAGTCATCTATATATACACATGTTGGACTCATCTGCCATGTAGCTTACTCTCAGTATATGGACACGTTGGACTCATCTTCCATGTAGCTAGTACTCTGCATATGGAAATGTTGGACTACTTTGACATGTAGCTTGCTATCAGTATATGGACATGTTGAACTCATCTGCCATGTAACTAGAACTCTGTCTATGGACATTTTGGACTCATCTGCCATGTAGCTATCTCTCTGTGCATGGATATGTTGGACTTATCTGCCATGTAGGTAGCTCCCTATATATGAACATATTGGACTTGTCTGCCATGTAGCTAGCTCTCTGTATATGGACATGTGAGACTCATCAGCTTTGTAACCAGTTTCCTTTGTATGAACATGTTGGTCTCATCATCCTTGTAGCTAGTCCTCTCTATATATACATGTTGAACTCATCTGCCATGTAGCTAACTCTTAGTATATGGATATGTTGGACTCATCTGCCATGTAGCTAGTACTCTGTATATGGAAATGTTAGACTACTCTACCATGTAGCTTGCTCTCAGTATACCGACATGTTGGACTCATCTGCCATGTAAATAGAACTCTTTATATGGGAATATTGTTCTGCTCTGCCATGCAGCCACTCCTCTGTATATGGACATTTTGGACTCATCTGCCATGCAGCTAGAACACTGTATTTGGAAATCTAGCACTACTCTGCCATGTAGGTAGATCTCTGTATATGAACATATTGGACTTGTATGCCATGTAGCTAGCTCTGTGTATATGGATATGTTGGACTCATCTGCCACATAGCCATTTCACTCTGTATGAATATGTTTGACTCATCTGCCTTGATTTAGTCCTCTATATAGACACATATTGGACTCATCTACCATTTAGCTAACTCTCAGTATATGGACATGCTGGACTCACATGTGTTGTACCTAACTCTCAGTATATGGACATGTTGGATTCCTTTGCCATGTAGCTAGAACTCTGTATATGGAAATGTTGCACTGCTCTGCCATGTAGCTATCTATCTGTATATGGACATTTTGGACTTGTTTGCCATGTAGCTAGCTCTCTATGCATAGATATGTTGGATTGATCTGCCATGTAGGTAGCTCTCTGTATATGAACATAGTGGTCTTGACTGTCATGTCGCCAGTATTCTGTGTATGGACATGTTGGAATACTCTGCTATGTAGCTAGCTCTCAGTTTATGGACACTTTGAACTCATTTGCCATGTAGCTAGTACTCTATATATGGAAATGTTGGACTACACTGCCATGTAGCTAGCTCTCATTATATGGACACGTTGGAATCATCTGCCTTGTAGTTAGCTCTCTTTGCATTGATATGTTGAACTGATCGGCCATGTAGGTAGCTCTCTGTATATGAACGTATAGGACTTGTATGCCATGTAACTAGCTCTCTGTATATGGACATGTTGAACTCGTATGCCACATAGCCATTTCTCTCTGAATGAATACGTTCGACTCCTCTGCCTTGAGATAGTCCTCTATGTATACACATGTCGGACTCATCTACCATGTAGCTAACTCTCAGTATATGGATATGTTAGACTCACATGCCTTGTACCTAACGCTCAGTACATGGACATGTTGGACTCGTCTTCCATGAAGCAAGTACTCTTTATATGGACAAGTTGGACTACTCTTCTATGTAGCTACCTCTTTATTTATGGACAATTTGGACTCTTTGCCATGCAGCTACTACTATGTATATGGAAATGTTGGACTACTCTGTCATGTAGCTAGCTCTCAGTATATGGACATGTTGGACTCATCTGTCTTGTAGCTAGTACTAAGTATATGGACATATTGGACTACTGTGCCATCTATCTATCTTTCAGTATATGGACAAGTTGGATTTTTCAGCCATGTAGGTAGCTCTCAGTATATGGACATGTTAGAATCATCATCCATGTAGCCAGCTCTCTTTGTAAGAATATGTTGTACTCATCTTCTTTGTAGCTAGCCCTCTAAATTTACCCCTCTAAATTTACACATGTTGGACTCATCTGTCATCAAGTTAGTACTCTGTATATGGTCATGCTGGACTACTCTGCCATGTATCTAGCTCTCAGTACATAGACACGTTGGACTCATCTGCCATGTAGCTGGCTCTGAGTATATGTACACGTTGGTCTCATCAGCCATGTAGCTACATATCTGTATATGGAACTGATCCTCTAAGCTTCCATGTAGCTAGCTATCTGCATATGGACATTTTGGACTCATCTGCCTATGTAGCTAGCTCTCTGTGCATGGATATGTTTGATTAATCTGCCATGTAGAAAGCTCTCTGTATATGAACATATTGTACTTGTCTGTCATGTAGGTATCTCTCAGTATATGGACATGTTGGACTCATCCGCCATGTAGCCAGCTCTCTCTGTAAGAACATGTAGGACTCATCTGCCTGGTAGCTCATCATCTATATATACACATGGTGGACTCATCTTCCATGAAGCTAACTCTCAGCATATGGACTTGTCAGACTCATCTTCCATGTAGCTGGTACTCTGCTTATGGACATGTTGGACTACTCTGTCTATAACTAGCTGTTAATGTATGGACACGTTGGACTCATCTGCCATGTAGCTAGAACTCTGTATATGAAAATGTTGCACTACTCTGCCATGTAGCTAGCTCTCTGTATATGTAAATTTTGAACTCGTCTGCCATATATCTAACTCTCTATTCCTGGGTATGTTCGACTGATCTGCCATGTAGGTAGCTCTCTGTATATGAACAAACTGGACTTGTCTGCCTTGTAGGTAACTATCAGCATATGTAAATTTTAAACTCGTCTGCCATATATCTAACTCTCTATTCCTGGGTATGTTCGACTGATCTGCCATGTAGGTAGCTCTCTGTATATGAA
>NW_006408704.1:974147-976924 GCF_000296735.1 Chrysochloris asiatica
TTGTCTGCCATGTAGCTAGCTCTCTGTGCATGGATATCTTGGAATGATCTGCCATGTAGGTAGCTCTATGCATATGAACATACTGGACTTGTCTACCAATTAGCTTGTTGTTGTTGTTAAGTGCCGTCGAGTTGTTTCCGATGCATAGCAACCCTGTACAGGCTGTGAATCTTTACAGGAGCAGAACGCCTCATCGTTCTCCCGCGGAGCCGCTGGTATTTTTGAACTATTGGCCTTAAGGTTCGCAGCCCGATTCGTAACCACTATGCTACCAGAGCTACCAATTAGCTAGCTCTTAGTATATGGACATGTTGGACTCATCAGCTATGTATACAGCTCCCTGTGTATGAATATGTTCTACTCATCTACCTTGTAGCTAGCCCTCTAAATATACACATGTTGCACTCATCTGCCATGTAGCAAGAAATCTGTATATGGACATGTAGGACTACTGTGCCATGTAGCTATCTCTTAGTATATGGATACGTTGGCCTCATCTGCCATGTACTGAGAACTCTGTATATGTAAATGTTGCACTACTCTACCATGTAGCTGGCTCTCTGTATATGGACATATTGGTCTCTTCTGACATGTAGCTAGCTCTCTGTGCATGGATTTGTTAGACTAATCTGCCATATAGGTAGCTCTCTGTATGTGAACGTATTGGACTTGTCTGCCATGTAGCTAGCTCTCTGTATATGTACATGTTGGACTCATCAGCCATGTAGCCAGTTCTCTCTGTATGAACGTGTTGGAAACATCTGCCTTGTAGTTAGTCGTCTATATATACATGTGGGATTCATCTGCCATGTAGCTAACTCTCAGTAAATGGACACATTAGAATTATCTGCTATGTGGCTGGATCTCAATATATGGACACGTTGGACTCATGTGCCATGTAGCTAGAACTTTGTATATGGAAATGTTGCAGTACACTGTCATGTAGCAAGCTGTCTGTATATGGACATTTTGGACTCATCAGCCATGTAGCTATATCTCTGTGCATGGATTTGTTTGACTGATCTACCATGTAGGTATCTTTCTGTATATGAACATATTGAACTTGTCTGCCATGTAGGTAGCTCTCTGTATATGGACATGTTGGACTCATCAGCCATGTATCCAGCTCTCTCTGTATGAATATGTTCGACTCATCTGCCTTGTAGCTAGCCCTTTAAATATATACATGTTGGACTCATCTGTCATAGAGCTAGCTCTCAGTATATGGACACGTTGGACTCATCTGCCATGTAGCTAGAACTTTGTAAATGGAAATGTTGTACTACTCTGTCATTTAACTAGCTCTCTGCATATGGACATGTTTTACTCATCTGCCATGTAACTAGCTTTCTGTGCATATATATGTTGGATTGATCTGCCATTTAGTAGCTCTCTGTATATGAACATAAGAGACATGTCTGGCATGTAGCTAGTTCTCCGTATAAGGACATGTTGGACACATCAGTCATGTAGCCAGCTCTCTCTGTATGAACATGTTGGACTCATTTGTCTGTAGCTAGCCCTCTAAATATACACATGTTGGACTCATCTGCCATGTAGCTAACTCTCAGTATATGGACATATTGGACTCATCTGCCATGGTACTAGTACTCTGTATATGGACATGTTGGACTATTCTACCATGTAGCTATCTCTCAGTATATGGTCACGTTGGACTCATCTGCCATGTAGCTAGAACTCTGTATATGGAAATTATGCACTACTCTTCCATGTAGCTAGCTCTCTCTATATGGACTTTTTGGACTTATATGCCATGTAGCTAGCTGTCTGTGAATGGATATCTTGCACTTATCTGCAAAGTAGGTAGCTCTGTGCATATGAACATATTGGATTTGTCTGCCATGTAGCTAGCTCTTAGTATATGGACATGATGGACTCCTCAGACAATGTAGCCAGCTATCTCTGTATGAACACGTTAGATTCATCTGTCTTGTAGCTAACCATCTAAACATACATATGTTGGAGTCATCTGTCATGTAGCTAACTCTCAGTATATGGACATGTTGGATTCCTCTGCCATGTAGCTAGTACTCTGTATATGGACATGTTGGACTACTCTACCATGTATCTAGCTCTCAGTATATGGATACGTTAGTCTCATCTTCCATGTAGCTAGAGCTCTGTCTATGGAAAAGTTTCACTACTCTGCCATGTAAGTTGCTATCTGTATATGGTCATTTTTGACTCATCTGCCATGTAGCTAGCTCTTAGCATATGAACATGATGGACTCCTCAGCCATGTAGCCAGCTATCTCTGTATGAATATGATGGACTCATCTGCCTTGTTGCTAGTCTTCTGTATATACAAGTTGGAATCATCTGCCATGTAGTTAACTCTCAGTATATGGACATTTTATACTCATCTTCTATGCAGCTAGTACTCTGTATATGGCATGTTGGACTTCTCTGCCATCTAAATAACTCTCAGTATATGGACACGTTGGACTCATCTGCCATGTAGCTGGCTCTTTGTATCTGAACATGTTGCACTCATCAACTATGTAGCCAGCTCTCTTTGCATGAACATATTAGATTCATCTGCCTTGTTGCTAACCATCTGAAGTTACATATGTTGGAGTCATCTGTCATGCAACTAACTCTCAGTATATGGACATGTTGGATTCCTTTGCCATGTAGCTAGTACTCTGTATATGGATATGTTGGACTACTCTACCATGTAACTAGCTCTCAGTATATGGACACGTTGGTCTCATCTGCCATGTAGCTAGAGCTCTGTGTATTGAAATGTTGCCCTA
>NW_006408704.1:977741-980759 GCF_000296735.1 Chrysochloris asiatica
TATACCATGTAGGTAGCTCTACATATATGAACATATTGGACTTCTCTGTCATGTAGGTAGCTGTCTGTATACAGACATGTGGGACCTATCAGTCATGTAACCCACTCTCTCGTTATTAACATGTTGGACTCATCTGCCTTATAGCTAGTCCTCTATATATACACAGGTTGGACTCATTTGCCATGTAGCTAACTTTCAGTATAAGGACATGTTGGACTCATCTTCCATGAAGCTAGTACTCTGTATATGAACATACTGGACTTCTGTGCCATATAGCTAGCTCTCATTATATGGATACGTTGGACTCATCTGCCATGTAGCTAGAAATCTGTATATGGAAATGTAGCACTACTCTTCCATGTAGCTAGGTCCTGTATATGGACACTTTGGATTTGTCTGCCATGTAGGTAGCTCTCTGTGCATGGATATGTTGGACTCATCTGCCATGTAGGAAGCTCTCTGTATATGAACATATTAGACTTCTCTGCCATGTAGCTAGCTCTCTGCATATGGACATGTTGGACTCATAAGCCATGTAACTAGCACTCTCTATATGGACATGTTGGACTCATCTACCTTGTATCTAGTTAACTAAATGTACACATCTTGAACTCATCTGCAATATAGCTAACTCTCAGAATATGGACATTTTTGACTCATCTGCCATGTAGGTAGCACTGTGTATATGGACAGGTTGGACTACGTTGCCATGTGGCTATCCCTCTGTATATGGACAAGATGGACTCATCTGCTACGTAGCTAGAACTCTGTATATGGAAATGTTGCACTATTCTGACAGGTAGCTATCTGTATATGAACAGTTTGGACTCGTCTGCGATTTAGCTAGCTCTCTGTGCATGGATATGTTGGACTGATCTTCCATGTAGGTAGCACTCTGTATATGGACATGTTGGAGTCATCAGCAATGTAGCCAGATCTCTCTTTATGAACATGATGACCTCATCTGCCTTGTAGCTAGTAATCTGGATATGTACATGTTGGACTACTCTGAAATGTGGCTAGCCCTCAATATACGGACATGTTGGACTCATCTGCCATGTAGCTAGAACCCTGTATATGGAAATCTAGCACTACTCTGCCATGTAGCTAGCTCTCTGTACATGGATATGTTGGACAGATCTGCCATGTAGGTACCTCTCTGTATATGGACATGTTGGACTCATCAGCCATGTTACCATCTCTCTCCGTATGAACATGTTGTACTCATCTGCGCTGAATCAATTCCTCTATACATACACACTCTGGACACATCTGAAATGCAGCTAACTGTCAATATATGGACATGTTGGACTCATCTGCCATGTAATTAGTATTCTGTATATGGACACGTTGGACTATTCTAATATGTAGCTAGTACTCTGTGCATGGATATGTTGGACTGATCTGTCATGCAGTTAGCTCTCTCTATATGAACGTATTGGACTTGTCTGCCATGTAGCTAGTTCTCAGTATACGGACGTGTTGGACTCATCAACCATGTAGAAAGGTCTCTGTGTATGAATATGTTGGACTCATATACCTTGTTGCTTGCCCTCTAATTATACAAATGTTGGACTCATCTGCCATGTAGCTAACTCTCAGGATATGGACACATTGGACTTATCTGCCATGTAGATAGAACTCTGTGTATGGAAATATTGCACTACTCTGCCATGTAGCTAGCTCTCTGTATATGGACATTTTTAATCCATCTGCCATGTAGCTAGCTCTCAGTGCATGGATATGTTGGACTGATCTGCCATTTAGGTAGCTCTCTGTATATAAACATACTGTGATAGTCTGCCATGTAGCTAGTCCTCTATATTTACACATGTTGGGCTAATCTACCATGAACTTATCTCTCAGTATATGGACATGTTGGACTCATTTGCCATATAGCTAACTCTCAGTATATGGACATGTTGGATTCATCTACCATGTAGCTCATTCTCAGTGTTTGGACATTTTGGACTCATCAGCCATGTAGCTAGTACTCTGTATATGGAAATGTTGGACTACTTTGCTATGTAGCTAAGTCTCAGTATGTGGACACGTTGGACTCATCTGCCATATAGCTAGAACTCTGTATATGGAAATGGTGCACTACACTGTCATTTAGCAAGCTCTCTGTATATGGACAATTTGGACTCGTCTGCCATGTAGCTAGCTCTCTGTATATGAACATATTGGACTTGTCTGCCATGTAGCTAGATCTCTGTATAGGGACATGTTGGACTCATCAGTCATATAGCCATCTCTCTCTGTATGAACATGTTCGACTTGTCTGCCTTGAAGGTAGTCCTCTGTATATACACGTGTTGGATTCATCTGCCGTGAATCTAACTCTCTGTATATAGACATGTTGGAATCAACTGCCATGTACCTAGTGCTATGTATATGTGTATGTTGGACAACTCTGCAATGCAGTTAATCTTTGTATATGGGCAAGTTCGGCTCATCTGTCATTTAGTTAGAATTCTGAATATGGAAATGTTGCATTACTCAGCGATGTAACTAGCTCTCTATATAGGAACACATTGGACTTGTCTGCCATGTAGCTAGCTCTCAGTATATGGACATGTAGGGCTCATCTACCATGGAGCTAACTCTCAGTATATGGACATGTTGAACTCATCCGCCGTGTACGTAGAACTCTGTATATGGACATGTTTGAAGACTCTGCCATGTAGCTAGCTCTAAGTATATAAAAAAGATGGATTCATCTGCCATATAGCTGGAACTCTGTAAATGGAAATGTTGCACTACTCTGCCATTTAGTTTGCTCTCTGTATATGGATATTTTGGACTCGGTTGCCATGTAGATAGTTCTCTTTGCATGATCTGTTGGACTGATTTGCGATGGAGTTAGCTCTCTGTATATGAACATATTTGACTTGTCTGCCATGTAGCTAGCTCTCTGTAGATAGACATTTTGAAAACATCAGCCATGTAGCCAGCTCTCTCTGTATGAACACGTTGGACTCATCTGCCTTGAAGATAGTCCACTATATATATATA
>NW_006408704.1:981439-994315 GCF_000296735.1 Chrysochloris asiatica
GACATGTTGGACTTCTCTGCCACATAGCTAGCTCTAAGTATATGGACACATTAGACTCATCTTCCATGTAGCTAGGAATCTGTATATGGAAATGTGGCACTACTCTTCCATGTAGCTAACTCTCTATACGTGTACATTTTGGGCATGTCTGCCATGTAGCTACCTCTCTGTGCATGGATATCTTGGACGGATCTGCCATGTAGGTAGCTCTCTGTATATGAACATATTGGACTTGTCTGCCATGTAGCAAGCTCTCTGTATATGGACATGTTGGACTCATCAACCATGTAGCCAACTCTCTCTGTATGTAACATGTTGGACTCCTCTGCCGTGTAGCCAGTCCTCTAGATATACACATGTTGGACTCTTCTGTCATGTAGCTAACTCTCAGTATATGGACATGTTGGACCCATCTGTCATGAAGCTATTACTTTGTATATAGACATGATGGACTACTCTGCCATGTACCCAGCTCTGAGTATATGGACACGTTGGACTCATCTGCCTTGTAGCTAGAATCTGTATATGAAAATGTTGCACTACTCTGCCATGTAGCTAGCTCTCTCTATATGTACATTTTATTCTCATCTGACATGTAGCTACCTCTCTATGCATAGATATGTTGGACTGATCTGCCATGTAGGTAGCTCTCTGTATGAACATATTGGACTTGACTTCCATGTAGCTAGCTCTCTGTATATGGACATGTTGGACTTGTCTGCCATGTAGTCAGCTCTCTATGTATGAATATGTTGGACTCATCTGTGTTCAGGTGGTCCTCTATATATACACATGTTGTACTCATCTGCCATGTAGCTAGCTCTCAGTATATGGACATGTTTAAGTCATCTGAAATCTAGCTAACTCTCAGTATATGGTCATGTTGTACTCATCTGCCATGTAGCTAATACTCTGTATATGGAAATGGTGGCACACTCTGGCATGTAGCTAGCTCTCAGTATATGGACACGTTGGACTCATCTGCCATGTTGCTAGAACTCTGTATATGGAAATGTTGTACTACTATGCCATGTGGCTAACTCTCTGTATATGGACATTTTGGACTCGTCTGCAATGTTGATGGCTCTCTGTGCATTGCTACGTTGGACTGATCTTCCATGTAGATAGCTCTCTCTATATGAACATACTGGACTTGTATGCCATGTTGCTAATTCTCAGTTTTTGGACATGTTAGACTTGTCTTCCATGTAACCTATTCTCTCTGTATGAATACGTTAGGCTCATCTGCCTTGAGCTAATCCTCTATATATACACATGTTGGGCTCATCTGCCATGTAGCTATCTCTCAGTATATGGACATGTTGGACACAACTGCCATGTTGCTAACTCTCAGTATATGAACATGTTGCACTCATCTGCCATGTAGCTAGTATTCTGTATATGGACATATTGGACTACTTTGACATGTAGCTTGCTCTGAGAATATGGCCATGTTGGACTCATCTGTCATGTACTTAGAACTCTGTATATGGAAATGATGTGCTACTCTGCCATGTAGCTGGCTCTCTGTGTATGGACATTTTGGACTCCTCTGGCATGTAGCTAGCTCTCTGTGCATGGAGATGTTGGACTGATCTGACATGTAGCTAGCTCTCTGTATATTAACATATTGGACTTGGCTGCCATACAGATAGTTTTCTGTATATGGATATGTTGGACTCGTCTGCCATGTAGCCACCTCTCTGTATGAATATGTTGGTCTCTTCTGCCATGAGCTAATTCTCTCTATATACACACATTGGACTCATCTGCCATGTCGTTAACTCTCTGTGTATGGACATGTTGGATTCATCTGCCATGTAGCTAACTCTCAAAATATGGAAATATTGGACTCATCTGCGATGTAAGTAGTAGTATGTATATGGAAATGATGCAGTCCTCTCCCATGTATTAGCTCTCTGTATCTGGAACATATTTGATTAGTCTCCCATGTAGCCAGCTCTCTCTGTTTGAACATGTTGGACTCATCTGTCATGTAGCAATCCCTCTATATATACACTTGTTGGACTCATCTGCGATGTAGCTAACTCTCGTGAGATGCACATGTTGGACTCATCTGTCATGTAGCTAAATCTCAGTATATGGACATGTTGGACTCATCTGCCATGTAGCTATCTCTCAGTATATGGACGTGTAGGAATCATCTGACATATAGCTAATTCTCAGTATATCGACACGTTGGACTCACCTGCAATGTGGCTCGTACTTTCTATGGACTGATCTGCCATGTAGGTAGCTCTCTGTACATGAACATAGAAGACTTGTCTGCCAGGAAGTTAGCTCTCTGAATATGTACATTTTGGACTCATCAGCCATGTAGCCAGCTCTCATTGTATGAATATATTGGACTCATCTGCCTTGTAGCTAGTCCTCTATATATACACATGTTGGACTCATCTGCCATGTAGCTAGAACTCTGTATATTGAAATGTTGCATTACTCTGCTATGTAGATAGCTCTCTATATGGATGTTTTGGATTCGTCTGCAATGTAGCTAACTCTCTGTACATGGATCTGTTGGTCTGATCTGCCATGTAGTTAGCTCTCTGTATATGAATATATTGGACTTGTCTGCCATGTAGCTAGCTATCTGTATATGGACATGTTGGCCTCATCAGCCCTGTATCAATCTCTCTCTGTGAACAAATTAGACTCATCTGCCTTGTAGCTAGTACACTATATATACACATGTTGGACTCAATAGCCATGTGGCTATCTGTCAGTATATGGACATGGTGGACTCATCTGCCATGTAGCTAACTCTCAGTATATGGACATGTAGGACTCATCTGCCATGTACCTAACTCTAAATATATGGACATGTTGGACTCATCTGCCATGTACCTAGTACTCTGTACATGGACAGGTTGGACTACTCTGCCATGTAGGTAGCTCTCAATTTATGGACACGTTGGACACATCTGCCATGTAGCTAGGACTGTGTATATGGAAATGTTGGTCTACTCTGCCATGTAGCTTGCTCTCAGTTTATGGACATGTTATTATCATCTGCCATGAAGCTAGAAATCTGTTTATAGAAATGTTGCATTACTCTGCCATGTAGCTAGCTCTCTCTATATGGATTTTTTTAACTTGTCTGCCAAGTAGCTAGCTCTCTATGCATGGATATGATGGACAGATCTGTCATGTAGGTAGCTCTCTGTATATGAACATATTGGACATGTTTTCCATGTAGCTAACTTTCTGTATATAGATATGTTGGATTCATCAGCAGAACAAAACAATGTCCGATCCTGGGCCAACCTCACTACCGTCGCAACACTTGATGCCATCAATGATGTCACCTGGCTGATACATCTTGTTGTGGGTCTTCCTCTTTTTCTCTGACACTCCACCTTACCCAGCATGGATATGTTGGAATGATCTGCCATGTAGGTAACACTCTGTACATTAACATACTGGACTTCTCTGCCATGCAGCTAGCTCTCTGTATATGGACATGTTGGGTTCATTTGCCATGTACACAGCTCTCACTGTATGAATACGTTGGACTCTTCTGCCTTGAGTCAGTCCTCTATAAATACACACATTGGGCTCATCTGCCATGTCGCTAACTCTCAGTATATGGACATGCTGGATTCATCTGCCATGTAGCTAACTCTCAGAATATGGAAATATTGGACTCATCTGCCATGTAGCTAACTCTCTGTATATGGACATTTTGAATTTGTCTGCCATGTAGGCAACTCTCTCTGTTTGAACATGTTGGACTCTTCTGCCTTGTAGCTATTCCTCTATATATACACATGTTGGATTCATCTGCCATGTAGCTAATTCTCATTATATGCACATTTTGGACTCATCTCCCTTGTAGCTAACTCTCAGTATATAGACATGTAGGAATCATCTGACATGTAGATAACTCTCAGTATATCGACATGTTAGACTCATCTGCCATGTAGCTAGTACTTTGTATATGGACATGTTGGAATACTCTGCCCTGTAGATAGATCTAAGTATATGGACACGTTGGACTCATCTGCCTTGTAGCTTGTACTCTGTATATGGACATGTTGGACTACCCTGCCATGTAGCTAGCTCTCAGGTTATGAACACGTTGTACTCATCTGCCATGTAGCTAATACTCTGTATATTAAATGTTGGAGTACTGTGCCATGTAGCTAGCTCTCAGTATGTGGACACGTTGGACTCATCTGCCATGTAACTAGAACCATGTATATGGAAATCTAGCACTACTCTGCTATGTAGGTAGATCTCTGTATATGAACACATTGGACTTGTATGCCATGTAGCTAGCTCTCTGTATATGGATATGTTGGACTCATCTGCCACATAGCCATCTCTCACTGTATGAATACGTTTGACTCATCTGCTTTGATCTATTCCTCTATATAGACACATATTGGACTCATCTACCATGTAGCTAACTCTCAGTATACGGACATGTTGGACTCACATGCCTTTTACATAACTCTCAGTATATGGACATATTGGGCTCATCTGCCATGTAGCTATTACTCTGTATATGGACATGTTGGATTAATCTGCCATGTAGCTAGAACTCTGTATATGGAAATGTTGCACTACTCTGCCTTGTAGCTATATATCTGTATATGGACATTTTGGACTTGTTTTCCATGTAGCTAGCTCTCTATGCATGGATATGTTGGATTGATCTGCCATGTAGTTAGTTCTCTGTATATGAACATAGTGGTCTTGACTGTCATGTCACTAGTACTCTGTGTATGGACATGTTGGAATACTCTGCTATGTAGCTAGCTCTCAGTTTATGGACACTTTGGACTCGTTTGCCATGTAACTGGTACTCTGTATATGCAATTGTTGGACTACACTGCCATGCAGCTAGCTGTCAGTATATGGACACGTTGGAATCATCTGCCTTGTAGCTAGTACTCTGTATATGGAACTGTTGGACTACTCTGCCTTGTAGTTGGCTCTCTGTGCATGGATATGATGAACTGATTGGTCATGTAGGTAGCTCTCTGTATATGAAAGTATAGGACTTGTCTGCCATGCAGTTAGCTCTCTGAATATGTACATGTTGGACTCATCAGCCATATAGCCGGCTCTCTTTGTATGAATATGTTGGATTCTTCTGCGTTTTAGCTTGTCCTCTATATATACACATGTTGGACTCATCTGCCATGTAGCTAGCTCTCAGTACATGGGCAGGTTTGACTCATCTGCCATGTAGCTAGAACTCTGTATATTGAAATGTCGCACTACTCTGCCATGTAGGTAGCTCTCTGTATATGGATATTTTGGACTCGTCTGCATGTAGCTAGCTGTTAGACTGATCTGCCGTGTAGGTAGCTCTCTGTATATGAACATATTGGACTTGTCTGCTATGTAGGTAGCTCTCTGTATATGGACATGTTGGACTCATCAGCCATGTACCCATCTCTCTCTATGAACATGTTAGACTCATCTGCCTTGTAGTTAGACCTCTATATATACACATGTGGGACTCATCTGCCATGTAGCTATCTCTCTGTATATGGACATGGTGGACTCATCTGCCATGTAGTCCTCTCTCACTGTATGAATACGTTGGACTCATCTGCATTGAGGTTGACCTTTATATATACGCATTAGGGACTCATCTGCCATGTAGCTAACTCTCAGTATACGACCATGTTGGACTCATCTGCCATCTAGGTAACTCTCAATATATGGACATGTTGGACTTATCTGCTATGTAGCTAGTACTCTGTATATGGACATGTTGGACTACCCTCCCATGTAGCTAGCTCTCAGGTTATGGACATGTTGTACTCATCTGCCATGTAGCTAGTACTCTGTATATTAAATGTTGGAATACTCTGCCATGTAGCTAGCTCTCAGTATGTGGACACGTTGTAGTCATCTGCCATGTAGCTAGAATTCTGTATATGGAAATCTAGCACTACACTGCCATGTAGCTAGATCTCTGTATATGGACATTTTGGACTCGTCTGCCATGTAGCTAGCTATCTGTGCTTGGATATGTTGGACTAATCTGCCATGTAGATAGATCTCAGTATATGAACATATTGGACTTGTATGCCATGTAACTAGCTCTCTGTATATGAATATGTTGAACTCATATGCCACATAGCCATTTCTCTCTGTATGAATACGTTAGACTCATCTGCCTTGAGATAGTCCTCTATGTATACACATGTTGGACTCATCTACCATGTAGCTAACTCTCAGTATATGGACATGTTGGACTCACATGCCTTGTACGTAAGGATCAGTGCATGGACATGTTGGACCCATCTTTCATGAAGCTAGTACTCTTTATATGGACATGTTGGACTACTCTGCTATGTAGCTACCTCTTAGTTTATGGACACTTTGGACTTATTCGCCATGTAGCTATTACTATGTATATGGAAATGTTGGACTACTCTGTCATGTAGCTAGCTTTCAGTATATGGACATGTTGGACTCATCTGTCATGTAGCTAGTACTAAGTATATGGACATGTTGGACTACTCTGTCATGTAGCTAGTTCTCAGTATATGGACACATTGGATTCATCTGCCATGGAGCTAGAACTCTGTATATGGAAATGTTGCACTACTCTGAAATGTAGCTAGCTCTCTGTTTATGGACATTTTGGATTTGTCTCCTATGTAACTATCTCTCTCTATATGAACATGTTGATCTCATCTACCTTCTAGTTAGTCCTCTCTATATACATATGTTGGACTAATCTGCCATATAACTAACTCTCAGTCTATGAACATGTTGGACTCATCTGCCATGTAGCTACTACTCTGTATATGAACATGTTGGATTACTCTGCTATGTAGCTAGCTGTCAGTATATGGACACGTTGGACTAATTTGTCATGTAGCTAGCTCTCTGTATATGGACATTTTGGACTCGTCTGACCAGTTGATAGCTCTCTGTGTATGGATATGTTGGACTGATGTGCCATGTAGGTAGCTCTCTCTATATGAACATATTGGACTTGTCTGCCATGTAGCTCGCTCTCAGTATATGGACATGTTGGATACATGAACAGTGTAGTCAGCTCTCAATGAATAAACATGTTGTATTCATCTTCCTTGTAGCTAGCCCTCCAAATATATACAGATGTTAGATTCATCTGTCATGTAGCTAACTCTCAGTATATGGACATGTAGGACTCACCTGCCATGTAGCTAGTACTCTGTATATGGACATGTTGTATTACTCTGCCATGTAGGTAGCTCTCTGTATATGGACATTGTGGACTTGTCTGACATGTACCTAGCTCTCTGTACATGGATATGTTGGACTGATCTGCCATGTAATTAGCTCTCTGTATATCAACTTATTGGACTTGTCTGCCATGTAGCTAGATCTCTGTGTATGGACATGTTGGACTCATCAGCCATGTAGCGAGCTCTCTCTGTATATATATATATATGTTGGACTCTTATGCATTGTAGCTAGTCCTCAATATATACACATGTTGGACTTGTCTGCCAGTTAGCTAACACTCAGTACATGGACATGTTGGACTCATCTGCCATGTAGTTAGTCCTCTGTATATGGAAATGTTGCACTACTCTGCCATATTGTTAGCTCTCTGTACAGTTGCACTACTCTGCCATGTGCACAGATCCCTGTATTTGGACATATTGCCCTTGTTTTCATGTAGCTTGCTCTCTGTACATCGATATGTTGGAATGATTAGTCATGTCGGTAGCTCTGTATATATGAAAATATTGGACTTGTCTGCCATGTAGCTTACTCTCTGTATATGGACATGTAGAACTCATAGCCATGTAGCCAGCTCTATGTGTATTAACATGTTTGACTCATCTGCCTTGTAGCTAGCCCTCTAAATATAAACATGTTGGATACATCTGCCATGTAGCTAACTCTCAGTATATGGACATGTTGGACTCATCTGCCATGTAGCTAGAACTTTGTATATGGAAATATTGCAATACTCTACAGTGTGCTAGCTCTTTCTATATGGACACATTAGACTCATCTGCCATGTAGCTAGTACACTGTATATGGAAATGTAGCACCCCACTGCCATGTATCCAACTCTCTGTATTTGGACATATTGGCCTCGTCTGTCATGTAGGTAGCTCTCTGTACATTGATATGTTGGAATGATTAGTCATAGGGGTAGCTCTGTATATATGAAAATATTGGACTTGTCTGCCATGTAGCTTGCTCTCTGTATATGGACATGTTGGGTCCATAGCAATGTAGCCAGGTCTATGTGTATTAACATGTTGGACTCATCTGCCTTATAACTTGCCCTCTAAATATACTCATGTTGGATTCATCTAACATGTAGCTAGATGGACATGTTGGACTCATTAGCCATGGAGCCAGCTCTCTGTGTATGAACATGCTGGACTCATCTGCCATGTAGCTAGGCCTCTAAATATACACATGTTTGACTCATCTACCATGTAGCTAACTCTCAGTATATGGACATGTTGTTCTCATCTGCAATGTAGCTAGTACTCTCTATATTGACATGTTGGTCTTCTCAGCCATGCAGCTAGCTCTCAGTATATGGACCCATTGGAGTCATCTGCCATGCTTCTAGAACTCTGTATATGTAAATGCTGCACTTCTCTGCTATGTAGCTAGTTCTCTGTATATGGACATTTTGGACTCATCAGCCATGTAGCTAGCTCTCTGTGCATGGATATGTTGTACTGTTCTGCCATGTAGATAGCTTTCTGTATATGGATATTTTGGACTCGTCTGCCATATAGCTAGCTCTCTGTGCATCGATATGTTGTACTGATCTGCCATGTAGGTAGCTCTCTGTATATGAACATATTGGACTTGCCTGCCTTGAAGCTAGCTGTCTGTATATGGACATTTTGGACTCATCAGCCTTGTAGCCAGCTGTATCTTTATGAACATGTTGGATTCATCTGCCTTGTAGCTAGTCTTCTATATATACACAAATTGGACTCATCTGCAATGTAGCTAATGCTCATTATATGAACATGTTTTACTGATCTGCCATGTAGCTAGTATTCTGTATATGGACATGTTGGGCTACTCTGCATTGCAGCTAGCTCTCAGTATATGGACACGTTGGAGTCATGTGCCATGTAGCTAGAACTCTGTATATGGAAATGTTGCAGTACTCTGCCATGTAGCTAGATCTCTGTATATGGACATTTTGGACTCGTCTGCCATAAAGCTAGCTCTCTGTGCATGGATATGTTGGACTAATCTGCCATGAAAGTAGCTCTCTCTATATGAACATATTGGACTTGTCTGCCATGTTGCTAGCTCTCTGTATATGGACATTTTGGATTCATCAGGCATGTGGCTAGCTCTCTCTGTATGAACATGTTTTACTCATCTGCCTTGTAGCTAGTCTTCAGTATATACACATGTTGGAATCATCTGCCATGTAGCGAATTCTCAGTATATGGACACGTTGGCCTCATCTGCCATGTAGCTAGTACTGTGTGTATGGACTTGTTGGACTTCTCTGCCATTTAGCTAGCTCTCAGTATATGGACACCTTGGACTCATCTGCCATGTAGCTAGAACTCCGTATATGTAAATGTTGCACTACACTGCCATGTAGCTAGCTCTCTGTATATGTATATTTTGGACACATCTGCCATATAGCTAGCTATCTCTTCATGGATATGTTGGGGTGATCTGCCATGTAGGTTGCTCTCTGTATGTGAACATATTTGACTTCTCTGCAATGTAGCTAGGTCTCTGTATATGAACATGTTGGACCATCAGTCATGTAGCCAGCTCTCTCTGTATGAACATGTTGGACTCTTCTGCCTTGTAGCTTATCCTCTATACATACACATGTTGGACTCATCTGCTATGTTGCTAACTGTCAGTATATGGTCATGTGGGACTCATTTGCCATGTAGCTAGTACTCTTTATATGGACATTTTGGAGTACTCTGCCTTATAGCTAACACCCAGGATATGGACACATTGGGCTCATCTGCCTTGTAGCTTGAACTCTGTATATGGAAATGTTGCACGAATCTGTCATGTAGCTAGCTCTTTGTATATGGACATGGTGGACTCATCTGCCATGTAGCCAGTTCTCTCTGTATAAACATATTTGACTCATCTACTTGTAGCTAGTCCTCTATATATACACATGTTGGGCTCATCTACATTGTAGCTAACTCTCAGTATATGGACATGTTGGACTCATCTTCCATGTAACTAGCTCTGTATATATGGACATGTAGTACTACTCTGCCATGTAGTTAGCTCTCAGTATATGGACACATTGGACTCATCTGCCATGCAGCTAGAACTATGTATATGGAAATGTTGCACTACTCTGCCATATATCTAGCTCCCTGTATTTGGGCATATTGGCCTCGTGTGTCATATAGGTAGCTCTCTATAAATCCATATGTTGTAATGATCAGTCATTTAGGTAGCACTGTATATATGAACATATTGGACTTGTGTGCCATATAGCTTGCTCTCTGTTTATGGACATGTTGGACTCATAGCCAAGTAGCCACCTCACTGTGTATTAACATGTTTGACTCATCTACCGTGTAGCTTGCCTTCTATATATACACATGTTGGATTTATCTGCCATGTAGCTAGCTCTCAGTATATGGACATGTTGCACTCATCAGCCATTTCCCCAGCTCTCTGTGTATGAACATGATGGACTCAATTGCTGTGTAGTTAGGCTTCGAAATATACACATGTTGGACTCATCTGCCATGTAGCTAGCTCTCTGTCCATGGATATATTGTAGTGTTCTGCCATGTAGGTAGCTTTCTGTATATGATCATATTGGACTATCCTGCCTTCTTGCTAGCTCTCTGTATATGGACATGTTGGACTCATTAGTCAAGTAGATAACTCTCAGTATATGGTCATGTTGGACTCGTCTGCCATGTAGCTAGTACTCTGTATATGGACATATTGGACCATTTTGCAATGTAGCTAGCTCTCAGTATATGGAAACATTGAACCCATGTGCAATGTAGCTAGAATTCTTTATATGGAAATGTTGCACTACTCTGCCATGTATCTAGAACTCTGTTTATGGACATTTTGGACTCGTCTGCCATGTAGCTAGCTCCTGTGCAAGGATATGTTGGATTGATCTGCCATTTACATAGCTATCTGTATATGAACATATTTGACTTGTCTGAAATATAGCTCGCTCTCTGTATATGGACATGTTGCACCATCAGCCATGTAGACAGCTCTCTCTGTATGAACTTGTTGGACTCACCTAACTTGTTTCTAGCCCTCTAAATATACACATGTTGGATTCATCTTCAATGTAGCTAACTCTCAGTTTATAGACATGTTGGACTCATCTGCCATGTAGCTAGTACTCTGTATATGGAAATGTTTCACTACTCCACCATATTGTTAGCTCTCGGTACATGGACACATTGGACTCATATTCCATGTAGCTAGAACTCTGTATATGGAAATGTTGCACTAGTCTGCAATGTAGCTAGCTCTTTCTATATGGACATGTTGGACTCATCTGCCATGTATCTAGTACCCTGTATATGGAAATGTTGCATTACTCTATCAAGTACCCAGCTCTCTGTCTTTGGACATATTGGCCTCGTCTGTCATGTAGGTAGATCTCTGTACATCAATATGTTGTAATGGTCAGTCATGTAGGTAGCTCTTTATATATGACAATATTGGACTTGTCTGCCATGTAGCATGCTCTCTGTATATGTGCATGTTGGACTCATAGCCCTGAAGCCAGCTGTGTATTCACATGTTGGACACATCTGCCTATAGCTAGCCCTCTAAATATACACATGTTGGATTCATCTGCCTTGTAACTAGCTCTCAGTATAAGGACATGTTGGACTCATCAGCCATGGAGCCAACTCTCTGTATATGAACATGCTGGACTCATCTGCCATGTAGCTAAGCCTCTAAATGTACACAGGTTGGACGCATCTACCACGTACCTAACTCTCAGTGTATGGACATGTTGGACTCATTTGCCATGTAGCTGGTACTCTCTATATGGACATGTTGGTCTTTTCTGCCATGTAGCTAGCTCTCAGTATATGGACCCGTTGGACTAATCTGCCATGCAGCTAGAACTCTGTATTTGGAAATGGTGCACCAATCTTGCATGTAGCTAGCTCTCTGTATATGGACATTTTGGACTCGTCAGTCATGTAGCCAGCTCTCTGTGCATGGATATGTTGGACTGTTCTGCCATGAAGTTAGCTTTCTGTATATGGATATTTTGGACTCCTCTGCCATATAGGTAGCTCTCTGTGCATGGATATGTTGGACTGATCTACCAGGTAGGTAGCTCTCTGTATGTAAACATATTGAACTTGCCTATCTTGACGCTTCATTTCTGTATATGGACATGTTGAACTCATCAGCCTTGTAGCCAGTTCTATGTTTATGAACATGTTGGATTCATCTGCCTTGTGGCTAATCTTCTATATATACAAATGTTGGACTCATCTGCCATGTAGCTAACTGTCAGTATATGGACACATTGAACTCATCTGCCATGTAGCTAGAACTCTGTATATGGAAATGTTGCACTACTCTGCTATGTAGCTACATCTCCTTATATGAACATTTGGGACTTGTCTGCCGTGTAGCTAGCTATCTGTGCATGGATATGTTGGACTGATCTGCCATTTACATAACTCTCTGTATATGAACATATTTGACTTGTCTGCCATGCAGCTAGCTCTCTTTATATGGACATGTTGGTCTCATCAGCCATGTAGCCAGCTCTCTCTGTATAAATATGTTGGGCTCATCTGCCTTGTAGCTAGTCCTCAATATATACACATGTTGGACTCATCTGCCTTATAGCTAACTCTCAATATATAGACATGATGGACTCATCTGATATGTAGTTAG
>NW_006408704.1:995333-1003061 GCF_000296735.1 Chrysochloris asiatica
TTGTAGTTAGTCCTCTATATATACACATGTTGAAATCCTCAGCTATGTAGCTAACTATCAATGTATGGACATGTTGGGTCATCTGCCACGTAGCTAGTACTCTCTATATACACATGTTGGAATCATCAGCTATGTACCTAACTCTCACTATATGGACATGTTGGAGTCATCTGCCATGTAGCTAATACTCTCTATATGAACATGTTGGAGTACTCTGCCATGTAGCTAGCACCACATATATGGACACATTGAACTTATCTGAAATGTAGCTAGAAATTTGTATATGGAAATATTGCACTACTCTGCCATGTAGTTAGTTCTCTATTTATGGAAATTTAGGACTCACCTGCCATGTAGCTAACTCTCTTTGCATGGATATGTTGGATTGATCTGCCATGTAGGTAGCTCTCTGTAAATGATCATATTGGAGTTGTCTGCCATGAAGCTAGATTTCTTCATATGGACATTTGGGACTCAACAGCCATGTAGCCAGCTCTCTTTATATGAACATGTTGAACTCATCTACCTTGTAGCTAGTCCTCTATATATACTCATGTTGGATTCATCTGCCATGTAGTTAACTCTCAGTATATCGACATGTTGGACTCATCTGCCATATAGCTAGAATTCTGTATATGGAAATGTTACATGAATCTGCCATGTAGCTAGCTCTTTGTATATGGATATTTTGGAATCCATCTGACATGTAGATAGCTCTCTGTGCATGGATATGTTAGGCTGATCTGCCATGTAGATAGTACTCTGTATATGTACATATTGGATTTGTTTGCCATGTAGCTCACTCACTGTATTTGGACATGTTGGACTCAACAGCCATGTAGACAGCTTTCTCTGTATGAACATGTTGGACTCATCAACCTTTTAGTTAGCCCTGTATATATATACATGTTGGACTCATCTGGCATGTAGCTAACTCTCAGTGTATGGACATGTTGGACTCATCTGCCATGTAGTCAGATCTCTCTGTAAGATCATGTTTTACTCATCTGCCTTGTAGCTAGTTCTGTCTATATACACCTGTTGGACTCATTTGCCATGTAGACTACTCACAGTATATGGACATGTTGGATTCATCTGCCATTTAGCTAGAACTCTGTATATGGAAATGTTGCACTACTCTGCCATGTCGTTAGTTCTTTTTATATGGACATTTTGGACTTGTCTGCCATATACCTAGAACACTGTGCATGGATATGTTGGACTGATCTGCCATGTAGGTAGCTCTCTACATAAGAACATATTTCACTTGTCTGCCACGTAGCTAGTTGTCTGTATATGGGCATGTTGGACTCATCAGTCATGTAGTCAACTCTCTCTGTATGAACATGTTGGACTCATCTGACTTGTAGCTACTCCTCTATATATACACATGTTGTACTCATCTGCCATGTAGCTAACTCTCAGTATATGGACATGTTGGACTCATCTGCCATGTAGTTCATACTCTGTATATGGACATGTTGGACTACTTGGCAATGAAGCCTGCTCTCAGTACATGGACATGTTGTACTCAAGGGCCATATAGCTAGTACTCTATATATGGACATGTTGCACCATGCTGGCATGTAGCTACTTCTCTGTATATGGATTTTTTGGACTTGTCTGCCATATAATTAGCTCTTTGTGCATGGATAAGTTGGACTGATCTTCCTTGTATGCAGGTCTCTTTATATGAACATATTTGACTTGTCTACCATGTAGCTAGCTGACTGTATATGGACACGTTAGACTCATCAGCCATGCAGCCAACTCTCTCTGTATGAACATGTTGGATTCATCCTCCTTGAAGTAAGTCCTCTATATATACACATGTTGGACTCATCTGCAATGGAGCTAACTCTTAGTATATGGACATGTTGGAATCATCTGCCACGTAGCTCTTATTCTGTATATGGACATGTTGGAGTACTCTGCCATGTAGCTAACACCATGTACATGGACACGTTAGACTCATCGGCCATGTAGCTAGAAATCTGTATATGGAAATGTTACACTACTCTGTCATGTAGCTAGTTCTCTGTGTATGTACATTTTGGACTCATCTGCAATGTAGCTACCTCTCTGTGCATGGGTATGTTGGGCTGATTTGCCATGTAGGTAGCTCCCTGTTTATGAACATACTGGAGTTGTCTGCCATGTAGCTAGCAGTCTTTATATGGACATGTGGGACTCATCAGCAATGTAGCCAGCTCTCTCTGAATGAACATGTTATACTCATCTGCCATGTAGCTAGTACTCTGTATATGGACTTGTTGGACTCATCTGCCATGTAGCTAACTCTCAGTATATGGACATGTTGGACTCATATGCCATGTAGCTAAAACTCTGTATATGGAAATGTTGCACTACACTGCCATGTAGCCAGCTCTCTGCATATGGACATTTTGGATTCTTCTGCCATGTAGCTAGTACTCCGTATGTCGAAATGTTTCACTAGTCTGCCATGTTGCTACCTCTCTGTATCTGGGCATTTTGGACTTGTCTAACATGTAGCTAGCTTTCTCTGCATGGATATGTTTGACTGATCTGCTTTGTAGGTAGCTCTATCTATATGAACATATTGCACTTGACTGCCATGTAGCTAGCTCTCTGTATATGGACATGTGGGACTCATCAGCCATGTAACCAGATCTGTCTGTATGAACATGTTGGACTCATCTGCGTTGTAGCTAGTCCTCTATATATACACATGTTGGACTCATCTGCAAGTAGCCAACTCTAAGTATATGGACATGTTGGACTCATCTGCCATGTAGCTATCTTTAAGTATATTGAAATACTGGACTCATCTGCATGTAGATAACTCTAAGTTTACGGACATGTTGGAATAATTTGACATGTACCTAACTCTCAGTATATGGACATGTTGAATTCATATGCCATGTAGCTAGAACTCTGTATATAGAAATGTTGTACTACTCTGCCATGTAGCCAGCTCTCTGTATATGGACATTTTGGACTCGTCTGCCATATATTTAGCTCTCTGTGCATGGATATGTTGTACTGATCTGCCTTGAAGTTATCTCTCTGTATATAAACATATTGGACTTGTCTTCCATGTAGCTAGTTCCCAGTATATGGTCACGTTGGACTCATCTCCCATGTAGCTAGTACTCCGTATGTCGAAATGTTTCGCTAGTCTGCCATGTTGCTACCTCTCTGTATCTGGACATTTTGGACTCGTATGCCATGTAGCTAACTATCTCTGCATGGATATGTTTGATTGATCTGCCTTGTAGGTAGCTCTATCTATAAGAACATATTGCACTTGAATGCCATGTAGCTAGCTCTCTATATATGGAAATGTGGGACTCATCAGCCATGTAACCAGATCCGTCTGTATGAACATGTTGGACTCATCTGCCTTGTAGTTAGTCCTCTATATATACACATGTTGGACTTAGCTGTCAAGTAGTATATGGACATGTTGGACTCAACTGCCATGTAGCTAACTCTCAGTACATGGACACGATGGACTCATCTGCCATGTAGCTAGAACTCTGTATATTGAAAGGTTGCACTACTCTGCCCTGTCGTTAGCTCTCTGTGTATTGACACTTTGGACTCATCTGCCATATTGCTAGAACGCTGTATATGGAAATGTTGCACTACTCTGCCATGTAGCTAGCAGTCTTTATATGGACATTTTGGACCCTTCTGCCATGTAGCTAGTTCTGTGTACATGGATATGTTGGAGTGATCTGCCATGTAGGTAGCTCTCTGTATAAGAACATTTTCAATTTTTCTTCCATTTAGCTAGCTCTCTGTATATGGACATGTTGGGCTCATCGCCATTTAGCCAGCTTTTTTTCTATGAACATGTTGCACTCATCTGCCTTGTAGCTAGTGCCCTTTATATACACATGTTGAACTCATCTGCCTGTAGCTATCTCTCACTATATGGATATGTTGACTTCATCTGTCATGTTGCTAGTACTCTGTATATGGACATGTTGGACTACTCTGTCATGTTGCTAGTACTCTGTATATGGACACGTTGGACTTATCTGCCAAGTAGATAGAAATCTGTATATGGAAAGGAGGCACTACAATGCCATGTAGCTAGCTCTCTGTATATCGACACGTTGGAATCATCTGCCATGTAGGTAGAACCCTTTATATGAAAATGTTGCACTTCTCTGCCATGTATCTAGCTCTCTGTTATTGGACACGTTGGACCCATCTGACATGTAGCATGAACTCTGTACATGCAAAGGCCGAACTACTCTGTCATGTAGCTAACTCTCTATACATATATATTTTTTTACTCATATGCCATGTAGCTAGTTCTTTGTGCATGGATATGTTGGACTGATCTGCCATGAAGTTAGCTCTCTGTATATGAACATATTGGACTTGTCTGCCCTGTAGCTAGCTCTCTGTATATGGACATGATGGGATTATCAGCCATGTAGCCAGCTCTCTCAATATGAATACTTTGGAATCATCTGTCTAGAACTAGCCCGCTCTATATACACATGTTGGACTCATTTGCCATGTAGGTAAATCTCAGGATATGGACATGTTGGACTCATCTGCCATGTAGCTAGAACTCTGTATATGGAAATGATGCACTACTCTGCCAGCTAGCTAGTTCTCTGTATATCGATATATTTGACTAATCTGTCATGTAGCTAGCTCTCTGTGCATGAATATGATGAATTGATTTGCCATGTAGTTAGCTATCTGTATCTGAACATATTGGACTTGTCTGCCATATAGCTAGCTCTCTGTATAAGGACATGTTGGATTCATCAGCCATCTAGTCAGCTCTCTGTGTATGAACACGTTGGACTCATCTGCCATGTAGCTAGTCCTCTATCTATACACATGTTGGACTCATATGCCATGTAGCTAACTCTAAGTATATTGACATGTTTGAATCATCTGCCATGTAGTTAACACTCAGTATATGGACATGTTGAACTGATCTGCCATGTAGCTAAATCTAAGAATATTGAAACGTTGGACTGATCTGCCATGTAGCTAGGACTCTGTATATGGAAATGTGGGAATACTCTGCCATGTAGCTTGCTCTCAGTATATGGACACGTTGGACTCATCTGTCATGTAAATAGAACTCTTTGTATGGAAATATTACACTACTCTGCCATGCAGCTAGCTGTCTGTATATGGACATTTTGAACTGATCTGACATGTAGCTAGCTTTCTGTGCATGGATATGTTGGACTAATCTGTCATGTAGTCAACTCCCTGTATATGAACATGTTGGACTTGCCTGCCATGTAGCTAGCTCTCTCTATAAAGACATGTTGGACTCATCTTCCTTGTAGCTAGTCCTCTATATAAACAACTCATCTTCCATTTAGTTAACTCTCAGTATATGGACATGTTGGACCCATTTGCCATGTAGCTAGTACTCTGTATATGGAAACTTTGGACTTCTCTGTCATGTAGCTACCTCTCTGTATATGGCCATGTTGCAATAATCTGCCATTTAGCTAGAACTCTGTATATGGAAATGTTGCATTACTCTGCCATGTAGCTAGCTCTCTGTATATGAACATTTTAGACTAAACTGCCATGTTGATAGCTCTCTATGCATGGATATGTTGGACTCATCTGTCATGTAGGTATCTCCCTGTATATGAACATATTGGACGTGTCTGACATGTAGCTAGCTCTCTTTATATGTACATGTTAGACTCATCTGCCATGTAGCCAGCTTTCTCTGTATGAGCATGTTGGACTTATCTGCCTTGTAGCTAGTCCTCTCTATATACACATGTTGGACTCATCTGTCATGTAGCTAACTCTCAGTATATGGACATGTTGGACTCATCTGCCATGTAGCTAGTGCTCTGTATATGGACACATTGGACTACTCTGCCATGTAGCTAGCTCTCTGTATATGGACACCTTGGATTCATCTGCCGTGTAGCTAGAACTTTGTATATGGAAATGTTGCACTAGTCTGCCATGTTGCTCGCTCTCTCTATATGAAGAGTTTGGATACGTCTGCCATGTATATAGCTCTCTGTGCATGGATACGTTGGACTGATCTGCCATGTAGATAGCTCTCTGTATATGAACTTATTGGACTTGTCTTCCATGTAGCTAGTTCTCTGTATATGAACATGTTAGACTCATGAGCCATGTAGGAGCTCTCTCTGTATGAACATGTTGAATCATTTGCCTCATAGTTAGTCCTCTATATATACACATGTTGGACTCATCTGCAATATAGATTACTCTCATTATGTGGACACGTTTGACTCATCTGCCACGTAGCTAGTGCTCTGTATATGTACATGTTGGATTATTCTGCCATGTAGCTAGCTCTCTGTATATAGATTTTTTGACTCGTCTGCCATGTATTTAGCTCTCTGTTCATGGACATGTTGGACCCTTCAGTCATGTAGCCAGCTCTCTCTGTATGAACACGTTGGACTCATCTGCCTTGTAGCTAGTACTCAGTATATGTAAATGTTTACTACAGTGCTATGTAACTAACTCTCAATATATGGACATTTTGGACTTGTCTGCAACATAGATAGCACTCTGTGCATGGATATGTGATACTGATCTACCATGAAGGTACCTCTCTGTATATGAATATATTGGACTTGTCTGCAATATAGCTAGCTCTGTGTATATGGACATTTTGGACTCATCAGCCATGAAGCCAGCTCCCTCTGTAGGAACACGTTGTACTCATCTGCCTTGTAGCTAGTCCTCTATATATACATGTTCGACTTATCTGCCATGTAGATAACTCTCAGTATATGGACATGTTAGATTCATGTGCCATGTAGCTAACTATCAATGTATGAACACGTTAGAATCATGTGCCATGTAGTTAGTACTCAGTATTTGGAAATGTTGGATGACTCTACCATGTAACTTGCTCTCATTATATGGACACGTTGGACTCATCTTTCTTTTAGCTAGTACTCTGTATAGGGAAATGTTGGACAACTCTGCCATGTAGCTTGCTATCAGTATATGGACATGTTGGACTCATCTGCCATGTAGCTAGCTCTCTGTCCATGGATATGTTGGACTAATCTGCCATGAAGTTAGCTCCCTGTATATGAACATATTGGACTTGTCTGCTCTGTAGCTAGCTCTCTGTATATGGACATGTTGGGATCATCAGCCATGTAGCCAGCTCTCTCATTGTGAACACTTTGGAATCGTCTGTCTAGAACTAGCCCTCTGTATATACACATGTTGGACTCATATGCCATGTAGCTAACTCTCAGGATATGGACATGTTGGACTCATATGCCATGTAGCTAAATCTCAGTATATGGACGCATTGGACTAATCTGCCATGTAACTAGTACTCTGTATATGGAAGTGTTGGACTACTCTGCCATGTAGCTAGCTCTCTGAATATGGACATTTTGGTGTCATCTGCTATGTAGCCAGCTCTCTCTGTATGAACATGTTGTACTTATCTGCCTTGTAGGTATTCCTCTATATATACACATGTTGGACTCATCTGCCATGTAGCTAACTCTCAGTATATGCACATGTTGGACCCATCTTCCATGTAGCTATTACTCTGTATATGGATATATTTGACTCATCTGCCATGTAGCTAGTAGTCTGTATATGGAAATGTTGGATAACTCTGCCATGTAGCTTGCTCTCATTAAATGGACACGTTGGACTCATCTGCCTTGTATCTATAAGCTTGTAATGAAATGTTGCACTACTCTGCCATGCAGCTATTTCTCT
>NW_006408704.1:1004521-1005630 GCF_000296735.1 Chrysochloris asiatica
GTAGCTCGTTCTCTGTGAATAAATATGTTCGACTGATCTGCCATGCAGGTAGCTCTCTGTATGTGAAGCTTTTGGACTTGTCTGTCATGAAGCTAGCTCTCAGTATATGGACATGTTTGATTCATCAGTCATGTATTCAGCTCTCCCTTTAAGAACATGTTGGGCTCATCTGCCTTGTTGCTATTATTCTATATATACACATGTTGTACTCACCTGCCATGTAGCTAACTCTCAATATATGGACATGTTGGACTCATCTGCCTTGTAGCTAGTACTGTATATATGGACATGTTGGACTACTCTGCATGTAGCTAGCTCTCAGGATATGGACACTTTGGACTCATTAAGTTAGACCTCTGTGTATGGAAATGTTGCACTACTCTGCCATGTAGGTAGCTCTCTGTATATGGACATTTTGGATTCAACCTCAAAGAAACTAGCTCTTTGTGCATGGATATGTTGTACTGATCTGCAATGTAGCTAGTACTCAGTATATGGTCAAGTTGGACTACTCTGCCATGTAGCTAGCTCTCAGTATATGGACATGTTTAACTCATCAGCCATGTAGTCACCTCTCTCTGTATGAACATGTTGGACTCATCTGCCTTGTAGCTTGCCCTCTATATATACACACGTTGGACTCATATGTCATGTAGCTAATTCTCAGTGTACAGACATGTTGGACTCACCTGCCATTTAGCTACTACTCTGAATAGGGTCATGTTGGACTACTCTGTCATGTAGTTGCAACCCAGTATATGGACACTTTGGACTCATCAGCCATGTACCCAGTTCTCTCTGTATGAACATTATGGCCTCTTCTGCCTTGTAGCTAGTAGTCCATATATACACATGTTGGACTCATCTGCCATGTGTCTAACTCTCAGTATATGGACATGTTGGACTCATCAGTCATGTAGATACTACTCTGTATATGGACATGTTGTTCTACTCTGCCATATTGCTAGCTCTCAGTATATGGACATGTTGGACTCATCTGCCATGTATATAGAACTCTGTATATGGAAATCTTGCACTACTCTGCCTTGTAGCTAGCTCTCTCTAAAAGTACATTTTGGATTCGTATGCCATTTAGTTAGCTCTTTGAG
>NW_006408704.1:1005926-1010045 GCF_000296735.1 Chrysochloris asiatica
GGAAGATCTATGTATATGAACATATAGGTCTTGTCTGCCATGTAGCTAGCTCTCTGTATATGGACATTTTTGACTCTTCAGACATGTATCCAGCTCTCTCTGTATGAATATGTTGGTCTCATCTGCCATGTAGCTAACTCTCAGTATATGGACTTGTGGTCTCATCTGCCATGTAGCTATTACTCTTTATATGGGCACCTTGGACTACTCTGTAATGTAGCTAGCTCTCATTATATGGACACATTGGACTCATCTGCTATGTAGCTAGAACACTGGATATGGAAATGTTGCACTACTCTGCCATGTAGCTAGCTCTCTCTATATGGACATCGTGGCCTTGTCTGCCATGTAGCTAGTTCTCTGTTTTTGGAAATGTTGGAAGGATCTACCATGTAGGTAGCTCACTATATACGGACTAGTTGGACTCATCAGCCATGTACCCAGCTCTCTCTGTATGAACATGTTGGACTCATCTGCCCTGTTGCTAGCCCTCTCTATATATACATGTTGATGAGATGTGCAATGTAGCTAAATATCAATATATGGACTCATATGCCATGTAGCTAGTTCTCTATATATGGACATGTAGTACTACGCTGCTTTGTAGCTAGCTCTCAGTATATGGACATGTTGGACTCATCTTCCATGTAGCTAGTCCTCTGTATATGGACATGTTGGTCTACTCTGCCATGTTGCCAGTTCTCAGTATTTGGACACATTGGAATCAACTGGCATGTAGCTAGAACACTGTATATAGAAATGTTGCACTACTCTGCGATGTAGCTTGCTCTCTGTATGTGGACATTTTGAACTCATCTGCCATGTAGTTAGCTCTCTGTATATGGACATGTTGGACTCATCAGACATGTAGCCAGCTCTCTCTGTATGGACAGGTTGGGCTCATATGCCTTGTAGGTAGTCCTCTATATATACACATGTTGGACTCAACTAACATGTAGCTAACTCTCAGTATATGGACATGTTGGACTCATCTGCCATGTACCTAGACCTCTGTATATGGACATGTTGGACTACTCTGCCATGTTGCCAGCTCTCAGTATATGGACACGTTGGAATCATCTGTCATGTAGCTAGAACACTGTATATAGAAATGTTGCACTACTCTGCCATGTAGATTGCTCTCTGTATATGGACATGTTGGACTCATCTGACATGTAGGTAGGACTCTGTATAAGGAAAGGTTGCACTACTCTTCCATGTAGCTTGCTCTCTGTATATGGACATTTTGAAATTGTCTGCCATATAGCTAGCTCTCAGTACATGTATGTTGGACTGATCTGCTTTGTAGCCTGCTCTCTCTGTATGAACATGTTGGACTCATCTGCTTTATAGCTAGTCGTCTATATATACACATGTTGGACTCATCTGCCATGTAGCAAACTGTCAGTTGATTGACATGTTGGACTCTTCTGTCATGTAGTTAGTCCTCTGTATATGAACATGTTAGACTACTCTGCCATGTTGCTGGCTCTCAGTATATGGACATGTTGGACTCATCTGCCATGTAGCTAGAACTCTGGATATGGAAATGTAGCACTACTCTGCTATGTAGCTAGCTCTCTATATATGGACTTTTGGAACTCGTCTGCCATTCAGATAACTCTCTATGAATGGATATGATGGACTGATCTGACATGTAGGTAACTCTCAGTATATGAACATCTTGGACTTGTCTGCCATGTATCTAGCTCTCTGTATATGGACATGTTGGACTTATCTGCCATATAGATAGCTCTTAGTACATGGACACTTTGGACTCATCTGCCATGTAGCTAGTACTCTGTATATGGAAATGTTGCTCTACTCTGCCATGTAGCTATCTCTTTTATAAAGACATTGTGTACTCGTCTGGCATGTAACTAGATCTCTGAGCATGTATATAATGGACTGACCTGCCATGTCAGTAGCTGTCTGTTTATGAACGTATTGGACTTTTATGCCATGTAGCTAGATCTCAGTATATGGACATGTTGGTCACATCAACCATGTAGCCAGCTCTCTCTGTATGAACATGTTGGACTCATCTGCCTTGTAGTTAGTTCTCTATATATACACATGTTGAACTCATATGTCATGAGGCTAGTACTCTGTATATGGACATGTTGGACTACTCTGCCTTGTAGCTAGCTCTCAGTATATGGATACGTTGGACTCATCTTCAATGCTGCTAGAACTCTATACATGGAAATGTTGTATTACTCTTCCATGTGGCTAGCTCTCTGTATATTGGCATTTTGGATTCATATGCCATGTAGCTAGCATTCTGTACATGGATATGTTGGAGTGATCTGCCATGTACAGAGCTCTCTGTATATGAACACATTTGACTTGTCTGCCATATAGCTAGCTATCAGTAGATGGACATATTGGATTCATCAGCCATATAGCCAGCTTTCTCTGTATGAACATGTTGGACTCAACTGCCTTGTAGCTAATCCTCTATATATACACATGTTGGACTCATCTGCCATGTGGCTAGTACTATGTATATGGACCTTTTTGACTACTGTGCCATGTAGCTAGCTCTCAGTATATAGACATGTTGGACTCATCTGCCATGTAGCTAGGACTCTGTATATGGCTCTCTGTATATGGACACGTTGGACTCATAAGCTATGTAGCCAGCTCTCTGTGTATGAACATGTTGGATTCATCTGCCATGTAACAAGCCCTCTAATTATACACATGTTGGATTAATCTCCATGTTGCTAACTCTCAGTACATAGACATGTTGGAATTATCTGCCATGTACCTAGTACTATGTATATGAAAATGTTGGACTACTCTACCATGTAGCTAGCTCTCAATATATGGACACGTTGGACTCATCTGCCATGTAGATAGAACTCTGTATATGGCAATGTAGCATTACTCTGACATGTGGCTAGCTCTCTGTATATGGACAATTTGGAATTGTCTGCTATGTAGCTGGCTTTCTGTATATGGATATGTTAGACTGATCTGCCATTTTGGTAGCTCATTGTATATGAACATATTGTACTTGTCTGCCATGTAGCAAGCTCTCAGAATATGGGTATGTTGGACTCATCTGTCATATAGCTAGCTCTCTCTGTATGAACATGTTGGAATCATCTTCCTTGTAGCTAGTCCCTATGCATACACATATTGGACTCATATGCCATGTAGCTAACTCTCAGTATATGGACATGTTCGACTCATGTGTAAAGTAGCTAGTACTCTGTATATGGACATGTTGGACTACCACACCATGTAGATAGCTCTCAGCATATGGACACGTTGGAGTCATCTGCCATGTAGCTAGAACTCTGTATATGGAAATTTTGGACTACTCTGCCATGTTGCTAGCTCTCTGTATATGGACATTTTGGACTTGTCTGCCATGTAGCTAGCTTTCTGTACCTGGATATGTTGGACTGATCTGCCGTGTTAGTAGCTCTCTGTATATGAACGTATTGAACTTGTCTGACAAAGAGATAGATCTCAGTGTATGGACATGTTAGACTCATCAGCCATATAACCAGCTGTCTGTGTATGAACATGTTGTATTCATCTCCCTTGTAACTAGCCCTCTATATATACACATGTTGGAATAAACTTGCATGTATCTAATTCTCAGTATATGGACATGTTGGACTTATCTGCCATGTAGCTAGTACTCTGTATATGGACATGTTTGACTACTCTGTCATTTAGCTAGCTCTCAGTATATGGACACATTGGACTACTCTGCCATGTAGCTAGAACTCTGTATATGGAAATGTTTCACTACTTTGCCATGTAGCTAGTACTTTGAATATCGACATTTTAGACTACCCTGTCATGGAGCTAGCTCTCTGTATATGGACAATTTGGACTCATCTTCCATGTAGCTAGCTCTCTGTGCATGGATATTTTGAACTGATCTGCCATGTAGGTAGCTCTTTTTATATGAAGATAGTGGACTTATCTGCCAAGTAGCTAGCTCTCAGTATATGGACATGTTGGACTCATCTGTCATATAGCCAGCTCTCTCTGTATGGACATGTTGGAATCATCTTCCTTGTAGCTAGTCCTCTATGTATACACATGTTGGACTCATTGCCATGTAGCTAACTCTCAGTATATGGACATGTTCGA
>NW_006408704.1:1010620-1017672 GCF_000296735.1 Chrysochloris asiatica
ACATGTTGCACTCATCGGCCATGTAGCTACAACTCTGTATATGGACATGTTGGACTACTCTGCCATGTAGCTAGAATTCTGTATATGGAAAAGATGCACTACTCTACCATGTAGCTAGTATTATGTATATCGACATTTTGGACTACTCTGCCATGGAGCTAGCGCTCAGTATATGGACATTTTGGACTCGACTGCCTCATAGCTAGCTCTCTGTGCATGGATATGTTGGACTGATCTGCCATTTAGGTAGCTTTGTGTATATGAATATATTGGACTTGTCTGCCACGTAGCAAGTTCTCTGTACGTGAAATTGTTGGACTCATCAGCCTTGTAGCTAGTACACTGTATATGGACATGTTGGACTACTCTGCCATATAGCTAGCTCTTAGTACATGGACATGTTGGACTCATCTGCCTTGTAGCTAGTACTCTGTATATGGAAATGTTTCTCTACTCTGACCTGTAGCTAGCTCTCTGTATAAGACATTTTGTACTCGTCTGGCATTTAGCTAGATCTCTTTGTGTTTATATGATGGACTGAACTGAAATGTCAGTAGCTCTCTATATATGAACATATTGGAACTGTCTGCAATGTAGCTATGTCTCAGTAATATGGACACGTTGGGCACATCAGCCATGTAGCCAGCCCTTTCTATATGAACATATTGGACTCATCTGCCTTGTAGTTAGTTCTCTATATATACACATTTTGAACTCATATGTCATGTGACAGGTACTCTGTATATGAACATGTTGGACTACTCTGCCATGTAGCTAGCTCTCGTTATATAGACACATTGGACTCATCTTCAATGTAGCTAGTACACTGTACATGGAAATGTTGCAATACTCTGCCATGTGGCTAGCTCTCTGTATATGGACAATTTGGAATTGTCTGCTATGTAGCTGGCTTTCTGTATATGGATATGTTGGACTGATCTGCCATGTACATAGCTCTCTCTCTATGAACATATTAGATTTGTCTGCCATATAGCTAGCTATGAGTATATGGACATGTTGGTTACAGCAGCCATATAGCCAGCTCTGTCTGTATGAACATGTTGGACTCAACTGCCTTGTAGCTAGTGCTCTATATATGCACATGTAGAACTCATCTGCCATGTGGCTAGTACTATGTATATGGACATTTTGGACTACTCTGTCATGTAGCTAGCTCTCAGTATATAGACATGTTGGACTCATCTGCCATGTAGTTAGGACTATGTATATGGAAATGTTGCTCTACTCTGCCATGTAGCCAGTTATCTGTACATGTACATTGTGTACTCGTCTGCCATGTAGCTAGCACTCTGTACATGGATATGATGGACTGATTTGCTATGTAGTTAGCTCTCTATATATGAAGATATTTGTCTTGTTCCATGTAGATAGCCCTCTAAATATTCATATGTTCGACTCATCTCCCATGAAGCTAACTCTCAGTATATGGACATCTTGGATTTCTCTGCCATGTAGCTTGAACACCATATATGGACATGTTGGACTACGCTGCCTGTTGCTAGCTCTCTGTATATGGACATTTTCGACTCATCAGCCATGTAGCCAGCTGTCTGTGTATGAACATGTTGGACTCATTTGCCTTGTTGCTATCCCTCTAAATATACACATGTTGGACTCATCTGCCATCTATTTAACTCTCAGAATATGAACATGTTGTATTCATCTGCCATGTAGCTAGTACAATGTATATGGACATGTTGGACTACTCTATCATTTAGCTAGCTTTCAGTGTAAGGACCCATTGGACTATTCTGCCTTGTAGCTGGAAATCTCTATTTGGTTATGTTGCACTACTCTGCCATATAGCTGGCTCACTGTATATGGACAAGATGGACTCATCTGCCAAGTAGCTAAAAGTTTGTATATGAAAATGTTGCACTACCATGCCATGTAGCCAGCTCTCTGTACATGTACAATTTGTGCTCGTCTGCCATGTAGCTATCACTCTGTACATGGATATGATGGACTGATCTGCTATGTAGTTAGCTCTCTGTATATGAAGATATTGGACTTGTCTGCCATGTAGCTAGCCCTCTAAATATTAATAAGTTGGACTCGTCTGCCAGGTAGCTAACTCCCAGTATATGGACATGTTGGACTCATTGCCAGATTGCCAGCTCTCTGTGTATGAACAAGTTGGACTCATCTGCCTTGTAGCTGGCCATCAAAATATACACATGTTGGAACCATCTCCCATGAAGCAAACTCTCAGTATTTTGACATGTTGGACTCATCAGCCATGTAGCTAGAACTCCGTATATGGATATGTTGGACTACTCTGCCATGTAGCTAGCTTTCAGTATATGCACACGTTGGACTCATCTGCCATGTAGCTAGAAATCTGTATATTGAAATGCTGCACTACTCTGCATTGTAGCTAGCTCTCTGTATATGGACACGTTGATCTCATCTGCCATGTAGCTAGAACCCTGTATATGGATATGTTGCACTTCTCTGTCCATAGGTAGCTCTTTGTATATGGACATTTTCGACTCATCAGCCATGTAGCCAGCTGTCTGTGTATGAACATGTTGGACTCATCTCCTATGAAGCAAATTCTCAGTATTTTGACATGTTGGACTCATCAGCCATGTAGCATAAACTCTGTATATGGAAATGTTACCCTACTCTGTAATGTAGCTATCTCTCTGTATATGTACACGTTGATCTCATCTGCCATGCAGCTAAAACCCTGTATATGGACATGTTGAATTACTCTGCCACGTAGTTAGCTCTCAGTATATGCAAACGCTGGATTCATCTGTCATGTAGCTAGAAATCTGTATATGGAAATGTTGCACTACTCTGCCTTGTAGCTAGCTCTCGTTATATGTATATGTTGATCTCATCTGCCATGTAGCTAGAACCCTGTATATGGAAATTTTGCACTACTCTACCATGTAGCTAGCTCTCTGTATATAGACGCGGACTCATCTGCCATGTAGCTATAACTCTATATATGGACATTTTGGACTACTCGGCCATGTAGCTATCTCTCAGTATCTGGAAACGTTGGAGTCATCTGCCATGTAGCTAGTACACTGTATATGGAAATGTTGCACAACAATGCATTGTAGTTAGCTCCCTGTATTTGGACACGTTGTAGTCATCTGCCATGTAGCTAGAACTGTGTATATGGAAATGTTGCACTACACTTGCATGTAGCTATCCTTCTGTAAATGGATATTTTGGACTCATCTGCCATGTAGCTAGAACTCTCTATGTGGAAATGTTGCACTGCTCTACCATGTAGCTCGCTCTCTGTACATGGATATGTTGGACGGATCTGCTATGTAGGTAGCTCTCTGTTTATGAAGATATTGTAGCTAGCCCTCTAAATATACACATGTTGGACTCCTCTACCTCGAAGCTAACTCTCAGTATATGACATGTTGCACTCATCTGCCATATAGCTAGCTCTCTGTGTATGAACATGTTGGACTCATCTGTCTTGTAGCTAGCCCTGTATGTATACACATGTTGGATTCATCTACATTGTATGTAACTTTCAGTATATGGACATCCTGGACTCATCTTTCATGCCACTAGTACTCTGTATATGGACATTTTGGACTACTCTGTCATGTAGCTAGCTCTCAGTATATGGACATGTTAAACTCATATGCCATGTAGCTAGAACACTGTAAATGGAAATCTTGCCCTACTCTGCCATGTAGGTAGCTCTCAATATATGAACACGTTGGATTATCTGCCATGTAACAAGAACTCTATATTTGGAAATGTTGCACTTCTCTACCTTTAGCTAGCTCTCTGTATATGGACATTTTGGACTCATCTGCCATGTAGGTAGTTTTGTGTATATGGATATGTGGGACTGAATTTCTATGTAGGTAGTTCTTTGTATATGAACATATTGGACTTATCTGCCATGTAGCTAGCTCTCAGTTGATGGACATTTTGTACTCATCATGCATGTAGCCAGCTGTCTGTGTATGAACATGTTGGACTCATCAGTGTTGTAGCTAGCACTCTATATATACATATTGGACTCATGTGCCATGTAGTTATTACTCTGTATATGGACATGTTGGACTACTCTGCCATGTAAATAGCACTCAGTATATGGACACGATGGACTCATCTGCCATGTAGCAAAAATTCTGTGTAAGAAAATGTTACACTGCTCTGCAGTGTAGCTAGCTCTCTGTATATGGACACTTTGTACTCATCTGCCTGTAGCTAGAACTCTCTATATGAATATGTTGCACTACTCTGCCATGTACATAGCTCTCTGAACATGAATATGTTGGACTGATCTTCCATGTATGTAGCTTTCTGTATACGATCGTATTGGACTAGTCTGTTATGTAGCTAGCTCTCAATATATGGATATGTTGGAGTCATCAGCCATGTAGACAGCTCTCCATGTATGAACATGTTAGACTCATTTCCCTTGTAGTGAGCTCTCTAAATATACACATGTTGGACACATCTTCCATGTAGATAACTCTCAGCATATGGACATGTTGGACTCATCTGCCATGTTGCTAGTACTCTGTATATGGACAAGTTGGACTACTGTGCCATGTATATGCACATTTTGGACTCGTATGTCATGTAGCTGGAACTCTTTTTATGGAAATGTTGCAGTGCTCTGCCATGTAGCTAACTCTCTGTACATGGACATGTTATACTGATCTGCTATGTACGTAGCTCTGTGTATATGAAAATATTTTACTTGTTTGCCATGTAGCTAGCCTTCTAAATATACACATGTTGGAGTCATTTCCCATGTAGTTAACTCTCAGTATATGGACGTGTTGAACTCATCTGCATGTATATAGCTCCCTGTGTATGAATATGTTGGACTAATCTGCCATGTAGCTAGAACCCTTAATGTGGACATGTTGAACTACTCTGCCATGTAGCTAACTCTCAGTATATGGACACGTTGGATTCATCTGCCATGTAGCTAGAACACTGTATATGGAAATGTTGCACTACTCTGCCATGTAGCTAGCTCTGTTTATGTGGACATTTTGGACTCGTCTGCAATGTAGGTAGCTTTCTGTACATGGATATGTTGGACTGATCTCCCAGGTAGGTAGCTCTCTCTATATGAACATATTGTACTTGTCTACATTGTAGCTAGCTCTCGGTATATGGACGTGTTGGACTCCTCAGCCATGTAGACAGTTCTCTGTGTATGAACATTTTGGACTCATCTCCCTTGTATCGAGCCCTCTAAAATACACATGTTGGACCCATCTGTCATGTTGCTAATTCTCAGTATATGGACACGTTGGACTCATCTGTCATGTAGATAGTACTCAGTACATGGACATGTTGGACTACTCTGCCATGTAGCTATCTCTCAGTATATGGACACATTGGACTCATCTGCCATATAGGTAGAACTCTGTATATGGAAATGTTGCGCTACTCTGCCATGTAGCTAGCTCTCTGTATATGGACATGTTGCACTTGTCTGCCATGTAGCTAGCTCTCTGTACATGGATATGTTGGACAGACCTGACATGTACGTAGCTTTAATTATATGAACATATTGGACTTGTCTGCCATGTAGCTAGCTCTCAGTATATGGACATCGTGGATTCATCAGCCATGTAGTCAGCTCTCTATGTATGAACATGTTGGACTCATCTGCCTTGTTGCTAGACCTCTAAATATACACATGTTGGACTTATCTGCCATGCAGCTAATTCTCAGTTTAAGGACATGTTGGACACATCTGGCATGTAGCTAGTATTCTGGATATCAGCGTGTTGGGCTACTCGGCCATGTAGCTAGCTCTCAGTATATGGATGTGTTGTACTCATCTGCCATGTAGCTAGACCTCTGTATATGGAAATATTTCACTACTCTGCCATGTAGCTAGCTCTCTGTATATGGACATGTTGCACTTGTATGTCATGTAGCTAGAACTCTGTATATGGAAATGTGGTACTATTCTTCCATGTAGGTAGCTCTCTGTATATTAATATTTTGAACTCGTTTGTCAAATAGCTAGCTCTCTGTGCATGGATATGTTGGACTGATCTACCATATAGGTAGCTCTCTGTATATCAACATATTAGACTTGTCTGCCACGTAGCTTGTGCTCTGTATATGGACATGTTGGACTCATCAGCCATGTACCCAGCTCTCTCTGTATGAACATGTTGGACTCATATGCCTTGTAGCTAGCCCTCTAAATATACACATGTTGGATTTGTCTATCATGTAGCTAGCTCTCAGCTTATGGACACGTTTGACTCATCTGCCATGTAGCTAATACACTGTATATGGACATGTTGGAGTATTCTGCCATGTAGCTAGCTCTCAGTATATGGAAATGTTGGACTCATCTACCATGTAACTAGAATTCTGTATATGGCAATGTTTCATTATTATGCCATGTAGCTAGCTCTCTGTATATGGACACGTTAGACCCATCTGCCCTGTAGCTAGTACCCTGTATATGGAAATGTTGCATTACTCTGCCATGTATCCAGCTCTCTGTATATGGACATATTGGCTTCGTCTATCATGTAGCTCGCTCTTTGTACATGGATATGTTGGAATGATCAGTAATGTAGGTAGCTCTATATATATGAAGATCTTGGACTTGTCTGCCATGTATCTAGCTTTCTGTGTATGGACATGTTGGACTCAACAACCATGCAGCCAGGTCTTAATGTATGAACATGTTGGAATCATCTGCCATGTTGCTAACCTTCAGTATATGGACATATTGGACTAATCTGCAATGTAGCTAGTACTCTGTATAAGGACATGTTGGACTACTGTGCCATGTAGCTAGCTTTCAGTATATGGACACATCGGACTTCTCTGCCATGTAGCTAGAACTCTTTGCATGGAAATGTTGCACTCCTCTGCCATGTAGCTAACTCTTGTATATGGTCATTTTGTACTCGTCTGCCATGGAGCTAGCTCTCTGTAAAACGATATATTGGAGTGATCTGCAAAGTAGATCAGCCATACAGCCAGCTCTCTCTCTATGACCATGTTGGAACTATCTGTCTTGAAGCTTGCTCTTAGTATATGGG
>NW_006408704.1:1018192-1019683 GCF_000296735.1 Chrysochloris asiatica
ATATACACATGTTTGACACATCTGCCATGTAGCTAACTTTCCTTATATGTTGGACTCATCTGCCATATAGATAATACTGTGTATATGGACATGTTGTACTACTCTGCCATGAAGCTAGCTCTCAGTCGTTGGACATGTTGGACTCATCTGCCATGTAGGGAGAACTCTGTATATGGAAATGTTGCACAACTCTGCCATATAGCTAGCTCTCTGTATATAAACAAGTTGGACTCATCTGCCATGTAGATTGAACCCTCAATATGAACATGATGCACTACTGTCCCATGTAGGTAGCTCTCAGTATATGGACATGATGGACTCATCTGCCATGTAGCTGGTTCTCTGTATATGGACATGTTGGATTACACTGCCATGTAGCTAGCTCTCAGTATATGGACACGTTGGACTCATCTGCCATGTTGCTAGAGCTCTGTACATGCAAAGGCCAAACTACTCTGCCATGTAGCTAGCTATCTGTATATGTACATTTTCGACTCATCTGCCATGTAGCTAGCTCTCTGTGCATGGATATCATGGACTGATCTGCCATGTAGGTAGCTCGCTGCATATAAACATATTGGCCTTTTTTGCCATGTAGCTAGAGCTCTGTATAGGAACATGTTGCACTA
Source organism: Chrysochloris asiatica (assembly GCF_000296735.1). NCBI lineage: Eukaryota > Metazoa > Chordata > Mammalia > Afrosoricida > Chrysochloridae > Chrysochloris > Chrysochloris asiatica. Next base: position 1,018,822 of record NW_006408704.1, read on the forward strand.
ATCTACCATGCAGCTAACTTTCTGTATATGGACATTTTGGACTTGTCTACCATGTAGCTAGCTCTCTGTACATTGATATGTTGAACTGATCTTCCATGTAGGTATCTCTCTATATGAACTTACTGGAATTGTCTGCTATGTCGCTAGCTCACTGTTTATGGTCATGTTGGACACATCAGCCTTGTAGCCAGCTCTCTCTGTATGAACATGAGGGATTCATCTGCCTTGTAGCTAGTCCACTATATATACATATGTTTGACACATCTGCCATGTAGCTAATTCTCAGTACTTGGACATGTTGCATTCACCTGCCATGTAGCTAGCACTCTGCATATGGACATTTTGGACTCGTCTGCTATGTAGATAGAAGTATGGATATGGAAATGTTGCTCTATTCCGACATGTACCTAGTTGTCTGTGTATGGAAATATAGGACTCGTCTGCCATGTAGCTACCTTTCTGTGCATGGATATCTTGGACTGACCTACCAGGTATGTAGCTCTCTGCATAAGAACATATTGGACTTGTCTACCAAGTAGCTAGCTCTCACTATACGGACATGTTGAATTCATCAGCCATGTAGACAGTTCTCTCTGTATGAATAGGTTCGACTCATCTGCCTTGAATCTAGCACTCTAAATATACACATGTTGGACAAATCTGCCATGTAGCTAACTCTCAGTATATGGACATGTTGGACTCAATTAGCCATGTAGCCAGCTCTCTCTGTATGGAAATGTTGGACTCATCTACCTTGTAGCTAGTCCTCTATATATACACACGTTGGACTCATCTGCAATGTATCTAACTCTCAGTATATGGACATGTTGGACTCATCTGCCATGTAGCTAGAACTCTGTAT
>NW_006408704.1:1020581-1022226 GCF_000296735.1 Chrysochloris asiatica
TTGGACTTGTCTGACATGTAGCTAGCTCTCTGTATATGGACAAGTTGCATTCATCCACCCTGTCGCTAGCTCTCTGTATATGGACAAGTTGCACTCATCAGCCATGTAGCCAGCTCTCTCTGTATGAACATGTTGGACTCATCTGTCTTGTAGCTAAGTCTCTATATATACATATGTTGGACTCATCTGCCATGTAACTAACTCTCAGTATATGGACATCTAGAACTAATCTGTCATGTAGCTAGTACTCTGTATATGGATATGTTGGACTATTCTTCAATGTAAATAGCTCTCTGTATATGCACACTTTGGACTCATCTGCCATGTAGTTAGAAATCTGTACATGAAAATGTTGCACTACTCTGCCATTTAGCTAGCTCTCTTTGCATAGATATGCAGGACTGATCTGCCATGTAGGTAGTTCTCTGTATATGAACATATGGGACTTGTCTGCCATGTAGCTAGCTCTCTGTATATTGACATGTTGAAATCATCAGCCATGTAGACAGTTCTACGTGTATGAACATTTTCGACTCATCTGCCTTGTAGCTAATCCTCTATATATACATGTTGGACTCATGTGCCATGTAGCTAACTCTCAATATATGGACATGTGAGACCCATCTGCCGTGTAGCTAGGACTCTGTATATGGACATGTTGGACTACTCTGCAATGTAGCTAACTCTCAGTATATGGACACATTGGACTCATCTGCTATGTAGCTAGTAGTCTGTATTTGGACATGTTTAACTACTCTGCCATGTAGCTAGCTATCACTATACGGTCATGTTGTACTCGTCTGCCATGCAACTAGAACTCTGTACCTGAAAATTTTGCACTGCTCTGCCATGTAGCTAGCTCTCTGTATTTGGACATTTTGGACTCATCTTCCATGTAGCTAGCTCTATGTGCATGGATATCGTGGACTGATCTGCCTAGTATTTAACTCTCTGTATATAAACATATTGGACTTGTTTGCCATGTAGCTAGGTCTTAATACATGGACATGATGGACTCTTCTGCCATGTAGCCAGAGCTCTGAATATGGAAACGTTGCACTACTCTGCCGTGCTTCTAACTCTCTCTGTATATGGACATTTTGGACTCGTCTGCCATGTAGCTAGCTCTCTGTGCATTGATATGTTGGACTGATCTGCCATGTAGGTGGCTCTCTGTATATGAACATACTGGAATTTTTTGCTATGTCGCTAGCTCACTGTATATGTTCATGTTGGCCACATCAGCCTTTTAGCCAATTCTCTCTGTTTGAACATGTGGGACTCATCTGCCTTGTAGCCAGTCCACTATATATACACATGTTGGACTCATGTGGCATCTAGCTAACTCTCAGTATGTAGACATGTTGGAATCACCTGCAATGTAGCTAGCACCCTGTATATAGACATTTTGGACTCGTCTGCTATGTAGCTAGAACTCTGTATATGGAAATGTTGCACTACCCTATCACGTAGCTAGCTCTCTGTATATGGACCCGTCTGCTATGTAGCTAGCTCTCTTTGCATAGATATGCTGTACTAATCTTCCAGGGAGGTAGCTCTCTGTATATGAACATATTGGACTTCTCTGACATGTAGCTACCTCTCTGTATATGGACATGTTGGACTCATCAGCCATGTAGCCAGC
>NW_006408704.1:1023591-1025852 GCF_000296735.1 Chrysochloris asiatica
TATACATATGTTGGACTCATCTGCCATGTAGCTAACTTTCAGTATATGGATATCTTGAACTCATCTGTCATGTAGCTAGTACTCTGTATATGGACATGTTGGACTATTCTGCAATGTAGCTTCATCTCTGTATATGCACACGTTGGACTCATCTGACACGTAGTTAGAACTCTGTATATGAAAATGTTGCACTACTCTGCCATTTAGCTAGCTCTCTTTGCATAGATATGCTGGACTGATCTGCAATGTAGGTAGCTCACTGTATAAGAGCATATGGGACTTGTCTGCCATGTAGCTAGCTGTCTGTGTTTGGATATATTGGACTAATCTACCATGTAGGTAGCTCACTGTTTATGATCATATTGGACTTGTCTGCCATGTAGCTAGCTCTCTGTATATGTACAAGTTGCACTCATCAGCCATATAGCCAGCTCTCTGTGTATGAACATGTTGGACTCATCTGCCTCATAGCTAATCATCTATATATACATATTGTGGACACATCTGCCATGTGGCTAACTCTCACTATATGGACATGTTGGACTCATCTGTCATGTAGCTAGTACTCTGTAAATGGACATTTTGGACTACTCTGCCATATAGCTAGCTCTCAGTATATGGGCACATTGGACTAATCTGCTATGTAACTGGCTTTCTGTATATACACACTTTGGAGTCATCTGACATGTAATTAGAACTCTGTATATGAAAATATTGCACTACTCTGCCATGTAGCTAGCTATCTGTATATGGACATTTTCGACTGGCCTGCCAAGCAGCTAGCTCTCTGTGCATGGATATCTTGGACTGATCTGCCATATAAGTAGCTCTGTGTATATGAACATATTGGACTTGTCTGCCATGTTTCTCTCTCTCAGTATATTGACATGTTGGACTCATCATCCATGTAGCCAGTTGTCTCTGTATAAATATGTTAAACTCATCTGCCATGTAGCTAGCCCTCTAAATAAACACATGTTGGACTCATTTGCCATTTAGCTAACTCTCAGTATATGGACACATTTGACTCATCTGGCATGTATCTAGTGCTCTGTATGTGGAAATGTAGCTAGTTCTCTGTGCATAGATATGCTGGACTGATCTGCCATGTGGGTAGCTCTCTGTATATGGACATGTTGGACTCATCAGCCATGTAGACAGTTCTATGTGTGTGAATGTTTTCGACTCACCTGCCTTGTAGCTAATCCTCTATATATACATGTTGGGCTCATCTGCCATGTAGCTAACTCTCAGTATACGGACATGTGGGACTCATCTGCTGTGTAGCTAGTGCTCTGTATGTGGACATATTGGACTACTCTGCCATGTAGCTACTAGTCTGTATTTGGACATATTTAACTACTATGCCATGTAACTAGCTTTCACTATATGGTCACGTTGTGCTCGTCTGCCATATAGCTAGAGCTCTGTACATGGAAATGTTGAACTACTATGCCATGTAGCTAACTCTCTGTATATAGACATTTTGCACTCGTCTGCCATGTAGCTAGCTCTCGGTGCATGGATATCATGGACTGATCTGCCATGTAGATAGATCCCTGCATATAAACATATTGGACTTGTTTGCCATATACCTAGGTCTTAGAATATGGACATGTTGTACTCATCTACCATGAAGCTAGAGCTCTGTATATGGACATGTTTCACTACTCTGCCTTGCAGCTAACTCTCTGTTTATGGACATTTTGGACTGCTCTGAAATTTAGCTGGCTCTCTTTGCATTGATATGTTAGACTTAACTGCCATGCCGGTAGCTCTCTGTATATGATCAAAACTGTAATTGTTTGCTATGTCTCTAGCTCACTGTATATGGTCATGTTGGATGCATCAGCCTTGTAGCTAGCTCTCTCTGTATGAACATGTGTGACACACCTGCCTTATAGCTAGTCCACAATATATATACACATGTTGGACTCATCTGTCATGTAGCTGGAACTCTGTATATGGACATTTTGGACTTGTCTGCTATGTAGCTAGAACTCTGTATTTGGACCAGTTGGACGACTCTTCCATGAAGCTAGCTGTCAGTATAAGGACACATAGGCATCATCTACAATGTACCTAGCTCTCTGTAAACGGACATTTTTGACTTGTCTGCCATGTAGCTAGCTCTCTGTATATGGACATGTTGGACCCATCAGCCATGTAGCCAGCTCTCTCTGCATGAACATGTTGGACTCATCTTCCTTGAAGTTATTACTCTATATATACACATGTTAGACTCATCTACCATGTAGCTA
>NW_006408704.1:1026722-1035346 GCF_000296735.1 Chrysochloris asiatica
TAGCTAGATTTCTATATATACACATGTTGGACTCTTCTGCCATGTAGCTAAAACTCTGTATATGGAAATGTTGGGCTACTCTGTCATGTAGCTAGATCTCAATATATGAACACGTTTGACTCACCTACCATGTAGCTTGAACTCTGTATATGGAAATTTTGCACTACTATGCCATGTAGCTAGCTCTCTGTATATGGACAATTTGGACTCGTTTGTTATGTAGCTAGCTCTCTGTGCATGGATATGTTGGACTGATCTCACATATAGGTATCTCTCTGTATATGAACATATTGGACTTGTCTGCCATATAGCTAGCTCTCTGTATATGGGCATATTTGACTCATCAGCCATGTAGACAGCTCTCTCTGTATGAACATGCTGTACTCATCTGCCTTGTAGGTAGTCCACTATATATATGCATGGTGGACTCATCTGTCATGTAGCTATCTCCCAGTATATGGACATGTTGGACTCATCTGCCATGTAGCTAGTACTCTGTATATGGAAATGATACACGTCTCTGCCATGTAGATAGCTGTCAGTATATTGACATGTTGGAGTCATGTGCCATGTAGTTAGCTCTCTGTATATGGACATTTTAGACTTGTCTGCCATATAGATAATTCTCTTTATACGGACATTTTGAACTCACCAACCATATAGCTAGAACTCAGTATATGGAAATGTTGTACTACTCTGCCATGTAGCTAGCTCTCCCTATATGGACATTTTGCACTCGTCTGTCATGTAGCTGTCTCAATGTGAATGATATGTTCGACTGATCTTCCATGCATGTAGATCTCTGTATTTGAACATATTGGACTTGTCTGCCATGTAGCTAGCTCTCAGTGTATGGACATGTTGAGATCATCAGCCATGAAGTCAGATCACTCTGTATCAACATGCTGCACTCATCTGCCTTGTAGGTAGTTCTATACATATACACATGGCCGACTCATCTTTCATTTAGCTAATTCTCAGTATATGGAAATGGTGGACTCATCTTCCATGTAGCTAGTACTCTGTATATGGAATTTTGGACGTCTCTGCCATGTAGCTATCTGTCAGTATATGGAAACGTTGCAATCATCTGCCATATAGCTAGCTCTCTATATTATTGGACATGTTTGACTCATCAGCCATGTAGTGAGCACTCTGTGTATGAACATGTTGGACTCATCTGCCTTGTAGCTAATCCTCTAAATATTCACATGTTTGACTCATCTGCCATGTAGTTAACTCTCACTATATGGACATGAGGGGTTCATCTGCCATGTAGCTAATACTCTGTAAATGGCCATGTTGGACTACACTGCCAGGTGGATAGCTGTCAGTATATGGACACGTTGGACTCATCTGCCATGTAATTATCTCTAAATATATGGATATATTGGACTTATCTGCCATGTAGCTAGAACTCTGTATATGGAAATGTTTCATTACTCTACCATGTAGCTAGCTCTCTGTATATGGACATTTTGGATTCTTCTGTCATGTAGCTAGTACTTTCTGCATGGATATATTGGACTGATCTGCCAAATATGTTGCTCTCTGTATATGAACATATTGAACTAGTCTGCCATGTAGCTATTTCTCAGTATATGGACAAGTTGGACTCATCCGCCATGTAGCCAGCTCTCTCTGTATGAACATGTTGGACTCATCTTTCTTGTAGCAAGTCCTCTATATATACACATGTTGGACTTGTCTGCAATGTAGCTAACTCTAAGTATATGGGCATGTTGAACTCACCTGCCATGAAGCTAGTACTCTGTATATGGACATGATGAACGATTCTGCCATGTAGCTAGCTGTTAGTATAAGGACACATTGGAATCATCTGCCATGTAGCTAGCTCTCTGTATATGGACATGTTGGACTCATTAGCCATGTAGCCAGCTCTCTCTGTATGAACATGTTGGATTCATCTGCCTTGTAGCTAGTCCTCTATATATACACATGTGGACTCATTTGCCAAGGAGCTTATTCTCAGTATAAGGACAAGTTGGACTCATCTACCATGTAGCTAGTACTCTGTATATGGAAATGTTGGACTTCTCTGCCATGTAGCTAGCACACAGAATATGGACACTTTGGACTCATCTGCCATGTAGCTAGCTCTGTCTATGTAGACATTTTGGATTTGTCTGCCATGTAGCTAGCTCTCTGAATATGGACACGTTGGATTCATCTGCCATATAACCAGAACTCTGTATATGAAAATGTTTCAGTACTCTGTCATGTATCTAGCTCTTTGTATATGGACATTTTGGACTTATGTGTCATGTAGCTAGCTCTCTGTATTTGGACATGTTAGACTCAGCCGTCATATAGTGAGCTCTCTCTGTATGAACACATTATACTCATCTACCTTGTAGCTAGTCCTCTATATATACACATGTTGGACTCATCTGCCATGTAGTTAACTCTAAGTGTATGGACATGTTGGTCTACTCTTCCATGTAGCAAGCTATCTGTTTAAGGACACATTGGACTCATCTGCCATGTAGCTACTACTCTGTATATGGAAATGTTGGACTTCTCTGCCATGTAGCTAGCACTCAGTATATGGACACTTTGGACTCATCTGCCATGTAGCTAGAACTCTGTATATGGAAATGTTGCACTACTCTCACATGTGGCTAGTTCTTTGTATATGGACATTGTGGACTCGTCTGCCATGTAGATAGCTCTCTGTGCATGGATATGTTGGAATGATCTGCAATGTAGGTAGCTCTCTGTGTATGAACATATAGGAATTGTCTGCCATGTAACTATCTCTTTGTATATGGACATGTTGGAGTCATCAATCATGTAACCAGCTCTCTCTGTATGAACACGTTGGTCTCATTTGCCTTGTAGCTAGTCCTCTATACATACATAAGTTGCACTCATCTTCCATGAAGCTAACTCTCAATATATGGACATGTTAGACTCATCTGTCATGTAGATATTATTCTGTATATGGACATGTTGGACTACTCTACCATGTATCTAGATCTCACTATATGGACATGTTGGATTCATCTAACATGTAGCTAGAACTCTGTATATGGAAATGCTGCAATACTCAGACATGTACATTTTGGACTTGTCTACCTTGTAGATAGTTCTTTGTGCATGGATATGTTGGACTGATCTGCAATGTAGGTAGCGCTCTGTTATGACCTCTCTGCCATATAGCTACCTCTCTGTATATGAACATGTTGATATCATCTGCCATGTAGCTGGAACTGTGTATCGGGTAATGTTGCAATAATCTGCCATGTTGCTAGCTCTCTATTTATGGACACATTGGACTCATATGCCATGTAGCTAGAACTCAGTATATGGAAATAGTGCAGTACTCTGCAATGTAGCTAGTACTCTGTATATGGACATGTTGGACTATTCTGCCATGTTGATAGCTCTCAGTATATAGGCACATAGCCATGTAGCTAGAACTATGTATATGCACATGGTGGACTACTCTGCCATGTAGCTAGCTCTCAGTATATGGACACGTTGGATGCATCTGTCATGTAGCTAGAACTCTGTATATGGAAATGTTGCATTGCTCTGCCATGTAGCTAGCTCTCTGTATAAGGACAGTTCAGAATCATCAGCCATGTTGTTATCTCTCTGTGTATGGATATGTTGGACAGATCTGCCACATAGGTAGCTCTCTGTATATGAACATATTGGACTTGCCTGCCATGTAGCTAGGTAACATTATATGGACATGTTGGACTCATCAACCATGGAGCCTATTCTCTGTGTATGAGAATGTTGGACTTACCTGATTTGTAGCTACTCCTCTCTATATACACATATTGGACTCATCTACCATGTAGCTAGTACTCTGTATATGGACATGTTGGACTACTATGCCATGTTGCTAGCTCTCAGTATATAGACAAGTAACCATGTAGCTAAAACTCTGTATATGGAAATGTTGCACTACTCTTCCAAGGAGCTATCTCTCTGTATATGGACATTTTGAACAAGTCTGCCATATAGCTAGCTCTCTACATGGAGATGTTCAATTGATCTGTCATGTAGCTAGCTCATAGTATATGAACATGTTGGTCTCATCTGCCATGTAGCCAGCACTCTGTGTATGAACATGTTGGACTCATCTACCATATAGCTAGAACACTGTATATTGACATGTTGGAGTACTCTGCTATGTAGCTAACTCTCAGTAAATGGACACGTTGGACTCATCTGCCATGTAGCTAGAACGTTGTGTATGGAAATGTTGCAATACTCTGCCAAGAAGCTAGCTCTTTGTGTATGGGAATTTTGGAGTCGTCTGCCATGTAGCTACATCTCTGTACATGGATAAATTGCCCTGATCTGCCATGGAGATAGCTCTCTGTATATGAACATATTGGACTTGTCTGCCATGTAGCTACCTCGTATTATATGGACAAGTTGGACTCATTAGACTTGTTACTATTACTCTATATATGGACATGTTGGACTACTCTGCTATGTAGCTAGCTCTCAGTATATGGACACGTTTTATTCATCTGCCCTGTAGCTAGAATTCTGTATATGGAAATGTTGCTCCACTCTGCCATGAAGCTAACTCTGTATATACGGACACGTTGGACTCATCTGCCATGTAGCTAGAATTCTGTATATGGAAATGTTGCACTACTCTGCCATGTAGTTAGCTCTCTATATATGGACACTTTGGACTGGTCTTATATGTAGCTAGCTCTGTGTACATGGAAATTATGGCATAACCTTACATGTGGGTAGCTATCTGTATATGAACATATTGGACTTCTCTGCCATGTAGCTAGCTCTCAGTATATGGACATGGTGGACTCAGCCATGGAGCCAGCTGTCTGTTTATGAACATGTTGTACTCATCTGCCTTGTAGCTAGCCCTCTAAATACAAACATGTTGAAATCATCTTCCATGTATATAACACTCAGTATATGGACAAGTAGGACTCATCTGCCATGTAGCTAGAACACTTTATATGGACATGTTGTACTACTCTGTCATGGAGCTAGCTGTCTATATATGGACAAGTTAGATTCATGTGCCAGATAGCTAGAACTCTGTATATGGAAATGTTGTAGTACTCCACCACGTAGCTAGCTTTCTGTATATTGGACATTTTGGAGTTGTCTGCCATGTAGCTAGCTTTCTGTACATGGATATGCTGGACTTATCTGATATGTAGGTAGCTATCTATATATGAAGATATTGGACTTGTTTGCCATGTGTTAGCTCTCAGTATGTGGAAATGATGGACTCATCAGCCATGTAGCTAGTACTATGCATATGGACAAGTTGGAGCACTCTGCTATGTACCTAGCTCTCATAAGTGGACACGTTGGGCTATTCTGCCTTTTAGCAAGAACACTGTATATGGAAATGTTGGACTATTCTGCCATGTAGCTAACTCTCTGTATATGGACATGTTGGAATCATCTACCATGTAGCTAGTAGTCTGTATATGGAAATTTTGCACTACTCTGCCATGTAGCTAGCTCTCTGTATATGGACATTTTGGACTCGTCTACCAATTATCTAGCATTCTACACATGGATGTGTTGTACTGTTCTGCTATGTAGGTAGCTCTCTGTGTATGAAGATATTGGGCGTGTCTGCCATGTAGCTAGCCCTCTTAACATACACATGTTGAACTCATCTGGCACATAGTTAACTGTAAGTGTATGCACATGTTGTACTCATCTGCTATGTAGCTAACTTTTAGTATTATGAACATGTTGGACTCAAATATTCATATGTAGGACTGATCTGGCATGTAGCTACCGCTCAGTATATGGATATGTTGGACTCATCAGCCATGTAGCTAGAACTCTATATGTGAACATATTGGACTTGTCTTCCATGTAGTTGGCTCACATTATATGGACATGTTGGACTCATCAGCCATGTATATAGAACTCTGTATATGAAAATGTTGCACTTCTCTGCCATGTAGGTAGCTCTCTGTATATGGATATATTAGAATTGTCAGCCATGTAGCTAGCTCTCTGTGCATGGATATTTGGACTGATCTGCTATGTAGGTAGCTCTCTCTATATGAAGTGATTGGACTTGTCTGCCATGTAGCTAGACTTATTAATATACATATGTTGGACTCATATGTCATTTAGCTACCTCTAAGTGTATGCACATGTTGGACTCATCTGCCATGTAGCCTGCTATCTCTGTATGATCATGCTGGACTCATCTGCCTTGTAGGTAGCCCTCTAAATATACATATGTTGGACTCATGTGCCATGTAGTTTGTTCTCAGTATATGGACGTGTTGAACTCGTCAGCCATGCAGCTAGAACTCTGTATATGAACATGATGTACTACTCTGCCATGTAGCTAGTTCTCTATATATGGACATATTGGACTCATCTGCCATGTAGCTAGAACTCTGTATATGGAAATGTTGCACTGTTCTGCCATGTAGCTAGCTTTCTGTATATGGACATTTTGGAATCGTCAGCCATGTAGCTATCTCTATGTGCATGGATATGTTGGACTGATCTGCCATGTAGGTAGCTCTCTGTATATGAAGATATTAGACTTGTCTGCCATGTAGCTAATCCTCTAAATATACATACGTTGGACTCATCTGCCATGTAGCCAGCTCTTTGTGCATGAACATGTTGGACTCATCTTTATTGTAGCTAACCCCCTAAATATACATTTGTAGGACTGATCTGGCATGTAGTTAACTCTCATTATATGAACATGTTGGACTTATCAGCCAAGTAGCTAGAACTCTGTATATGGGCATGTTGGACTACTCTGCTATGTAGCTACCTCTCAGTATATGGACACGTTGGACTCACCTGCCATGTAGCTAGAACTCTGTATATGGAAATATTGCAGTGCTCTTTCATGGAGTTTGCTCTCTGTATATGGGCATTTTGGACTCGTATGCCATGTAACTAGCTCTCTGTACATGGATATGAGGGATTGATTTGACATGTAGGTAGCTTTCTGTATATATGAACATATTGGACCTCTCTGCATTGTATCTAGCTCTCAGTATATGGGTATGATGGATTTATCAGCCATAGACCCAGCCGTCTGTGTATGACCATGTTATACTCATCTGCCTTGTAGCTAGCCCTCTAAATATAAACCTGTTAGAATAAACTTGTATGTTTCTAACTCTCAGTATATGCACATGTTGTACTCATCTGCCATGTAGCTAGTACTCTGCATATGTACATGTTTGACTACTCTTCAATTTAGCTAGCTCTCAATATATGGAAACGTTGGACTATTCTGCCATGTAGCTAGAACACTGTATATGGAAATGTTGCACTACTCTGGCAAGTAGCTACTATTCTATATATGGAAATTTTGTACTACTCTGCCATAGAGCTAGCTCTCTGTATTTGGACAATTTAAATTCATCCTCCATGTCGATAGCTCTCTGTGCTTGCATATGTTGAACTGATCTGCCATGTAGGTAGCTCTCTGTATAGGAACATATTGGACTCATCTGTCATGTAGCCAGCTCCCTATGTATGAACATGATGGACTCATCTGCCTTGTAGTTAGCCTTCTAAATATACATATATTAGATTCATCTGCCATGTAGCTATAAATCTGTATATGGAAATGTTGCACTACTCTGCCATATAGCTAACTCTCTGTATGTGGACAATTTGGACTCGTCTGCCATGTAGCTAGCCTTCGGTACAAGGATAAGTTAGACTGATCAGACATGTAAGTAGCTCTCTGTATATGAACATATTGGACTTGTCTGCCATGCATTAGCTCTCTGTATATGGACATTTTGGACTCTTCAGCTATGTAGCCAGCTCTCTGTGTATCAACATGTTGGACTCATCTGCCTTGTAGTTAGCCCTCTAAATATACACATGTTGGATTCATCTGCCATGTAGCAATCTCTTAGAATATGGACATGTTTTAATACTCTGCCATGTAGTTAATACTCTATATATGGAAATGTTGCACTACTCTGTCATGTAACTAGGTCTCAGTATATGGACATGATGCATTCATCTGCCATTTACTAGAGCTCTTTACATGGAAATGTTGCACTACTCTGCCATGTAGCTAGCTCTCTATATATGGACATGTTGGACTCATCTGCCAGGTAGCTAGAACTCTGTATATGGAAATGTTGCAGTACTCTGCATTGTAGCTAGCTCTCAGTATATAGACATGTTGATATCATCTGCCATGAAGCTAGAACTGTGTATTTGGAAATGTTGCAATACTCTGCCATATTGCTAGTACTCTGTATATGGAAATGTTGGACTACTCTGCCATGGAGCTAGCTCTCTGTATATGGACATTTTGGACTCGTCTGCCATGAAGCTAGCTCTCTGTGCATGGGTATGTTGGATTGATCTGTCATGTAGGTAGCTCTCTGTATATGAACATACTGAACTTCCCTGTTATGTTGCTAGGTCACATTATATGGACATATTGGACTCATCAGCCAATGAGCCTGTTCTCTGTGTATGAGAATGTTGGACTCACCTGATTTGTAGCTAGTCCTCTATATATACACATATTGGACTCATCTGCCATGTACCTAGTACTCTGTATATGGACATGTTGGACTATACTATGCCATGTTGCTAGCTCTCAGTATATAGACAAGTAACCATGT
>NW_006408704.1:1036206-1037010 GCF_000296735.1 Chrysochloris asiatica
CAAGTAACCATGTAGCTAGAACTCTGTATATGGAAATTTTGCCCTACTCTGCCAAGAAGCTATCTCTCTGTATATGGACATTTTGGACGCGACTGCCATGTAGCTAGCTCTCTACATGGATATGTTGGTTTGATCTGCCATAAAGCTAGCTCACAGTACATAAACATGTCAGAATCATCGGCCATGTAGCCAGAACTTAGTGTATGAACATGTTGGACTCATCTACCATGTAGCTAGAACATTGTATATTGACATGTTAGACTACTCTGCTCTGTAGCTAGCTCTCAGTATATGGACACGTTGGACTCATCTGCCATGTAGCTAGAACTCTGTATATGGAAATGTTGCAATACTCTGCCATGAAGCTAGCTCTTTGTATATGGATATTTTGGAGATGTCTGCCATATATCTAGCTGTCTGTACATGGATAAGTTGGACTGATCTGCCGTGTTGGTAGCTCTCTGTATATGAACATATTGGACTTGTCTGCCATGTAGCTAGCTAGCTCTCTGTATATGGACAAGTTGGACTCATTAGCTTTGTAGCTAGTACTCTTTATATGGACATGTTGGACTACTCTGCTATGTAGCTAGCTCTCAGTGTATGAACACATTGTATTCATCTGCCATGTAACTAGAACTCTGTATATGGAAATGTTGCTCTACACTGCCATGAAGATATCTCTTTATATATGGACACGTTGTACTCATCTGCCATGTAGCTAGAACTCTGTATATGGAAATGTTGCACTACTCTGCCATGTAGTTAGCTCTCTATATATGGACGCTTTGGAGTGGTCTGACA
>NW_006408704.1:1037164-1038338 GCF_000296735.1 Chrysochloris asiatica
TGCCATGTAGCTAGAACTCTGTATATGGAAATGTTGTAGTATTCTGCCATGTACCTAGCTCTCTGTATATGGACACGTTGGAATCATCTGCCATGTAGCTAGTACTCTGTATATGGAAATTTTGCACTACTCTGTCACGTAGCTAGCGCACAGTATATGGACATTTTGGACTCGTCTGACAATTATCTAGCACTCTGTACATGGATATGTTGGACTGATCTGCTATGTAGGTAGCTTTCTGTATATGAATATATTGGACTTGTCTGCCATGTAGCTAGCCTTCTTAATATACATATGTTGGACTCATCTGCCATGTAGCTAATTCTAAGTGTATGCACATGTTATATTCATCGGGCATGTAGCCTGCTCTCCCTGTATGACCATGTTGGATGCATCTGCCTTGTAGTTAGCACTCTAAACATACATACGCTGGACTCATCGGCCATGTAGCTTACGCTCAGTATATGGACATGATGAACTCATCAGCCATGTAGCTAGAACTCTGTATGTGAACATGTTGGAATATGCTGCCTCGTAGCTAGTTCTCTATATATGGATATGTTGGACTCATCTGCCATGTAGCTAGAATTCTGTATATGGGAATGTTGCACTACTCTGCCATGTAGCTAGCTCTCTCTACATGGACACATTGAACTCATCTAAATATACGTATGTAGGACTGATTTGGCATGTAGCTAACTCTCAGTATATGGACATGTTGGACTCATCAGCCATGTAGCTAGAACTCTGTATATGAACATATTGGACTTGTCTACCATGTAGCTAGCTCACATTATATGGACATGTTGGACTCATCAGCCATGTAGATAGAACTTTGTATATGGACACGTTAGAATCATCTGCGAAGGATCTAGAACTCTGTATATGGAAACGTTGGACTGCTCTGCCATGTAGCTAGCTCTCTTTATATGGACATTTTAGAATCATCAGCCATGTAGCTAGCTCTCTGTGCATGGATATTTGGACTGATCTGCCATGTTGGTAGCTCTCTGTATATGAACATTTTGGACTTGTCTGCCATGTAGCTAGCTCACATTATATGGATATGATAGATTCATCAGCCATGGAGCCTGTTCTCTGTTTATGAGAATGTTGGAGTCACCTGCCTTGTAGCTACTCCTCTATATATACACATGTTGGACTCATCTGCCAT
>NW_006408704.1:1039307-1044373 GCF_000296735.1 Chrysochloris asiatica
TCATCAGCCATGGAGCCAGCTGTCTGTATATGAACATGTTGTACTCATCTGCCTTGTAGCTAGCCCTCTAAATATAAACATGTTGGAATAATCTTCCATGAATATAACACTCAGTATATGGATAAGTTGGACTCATCTGACATATAGCTACTA
This sequence comes from Chrysochloris asiatica, assembly GCF_000296735.1. Taxonomy (NCBI): domain Eukaryota; kingdom Metazoa; phylum Chordata; class Mammalia; order Afrosoricida; family Chrysochloridae; genus Chrysochloris; species Chrysochloris asiatica. The sequence continues at coordinate 1,039,461 of NW_006408704.1, forward strand.
CTCTATATATGGACATATTGGAGTACTCTGCCATATAGCTAGCTTTCAGTATATGGACATGTTGGACTCATCTGCCATGTAGTTACAATTCTGTATATGGAAATGTTGCACTACTCTGCCATGGAGCTAGCTCTCTATATAAGTACACATGGGACTCATTTGCCATGTAGCTAGAACTCCGTGTATGGAAATGTTGTTCTATTGTTCCATGTAGCTAGATTTCTGTACATGAATATGTTGGACTGATCTGACATGTAGGTAGCTATCTGTATATGAAGGTATTGGACTTGTCTGCCATGTAGTCAGCTCTCAGTATGTGGACATGATGGACTCATCGACCATGTAGCTAGTACTGTGCTTATGAACATGTTGGAGTACTCTGCTATGTATCTAGCTTTCATAAATGGACACGTTGTACTAATCTGCCATGTAGCTAGAATTCTATATATGGAAATGTTTGACTACTCTGCTATGTAGCTAGCTCTCTGTATATGGACACGTTGGAATCATCTGCCATGTAGCCAGTAGTCTGTATATGGAAAATTTGCACTACACTGTCATGAAGCTAGCTCTCTCTATATGGACATTTTGGACTCATCTGCCAATTATCTAGCACTCTGCACATGGATATGTTGGAGTGATCTGCTATGTAGGTAGCTCTCTGTATATGAAGTGATTGGAATTGTCTGCCATGTATCTAGCCCTCTTAACATACATAGGTTGGACTCATCTGCCACGTAGCTAACTCAAAGTATATGAACATGTTGGACTCTTCTGCTATGTATTCTGCTCGCTCTGTATGATCATGTTGGACTCATCTGCCTTGTAGGTAGCACTCTAAATATACATATGTTGGACTCATCTGCCATGTAGATAACTCTCGGTACATGGACATGTACTCCTCAGCCATGTAGCTAGAACACTGTATATGGACATGTTGGACTACTCTGCTATGTAGCTAACTCTCAGTATATGGACTCATTGGAGTTACCTGTCATGTAGCTAGAACTCTGTGTATTGAAATGTTGCACTATTCTTCCATGTAGCTAGCTCTCTGTATATGGACATTTTGGACTCATCTGCAATGCAACTAGTACTCTGTATGTGGACACTTTTGATTACTCTATCATTTAGCTAGCTCTCAGTATATTGACACATAGGACTACTCTGCCATGTAGCTAGATCTCTATATATGGAAATGTTTCTCTGCTCTACAATGGAGCTAGCTCTCTGTATATGGACATTTTGGACTCGTCTGCCATGTAGCCAGCTCTCTGTGCATGGATATGTTGGACTGACCTGTCATGTAGGTAGCTCTCTGTATATGAAGATATTGGACTTGTCTACCAGGTAGCTAGCTCTCAGTATATGGACATCTTGGACTCATCAGCCATGTGGACTGCTCTCTTTGTTTGAGAATTTTGGACTCACCTAACTTGTAGCTAGTCCTCTAAATATACACATGTTGGACTCATGTCCCATGAAGCTAACTCTCAGTATATGGCATGTTGGACTCATCTCCCATGTAGCTAGAACTCCGTATATGGACATGTCTGACTACTCTGCCGTGTAGCTAGCTCTCAGTATATGCACACGTTGGACTCATCTGCCACGTAGCTAGAACTCTGCATATGGAAATGTTGCACTACTCTGCATTGTAGCTTGCTATCTGTATATGGACACATTGATCTCATCTCCCATGTAGCTAGAACCCTGTATATGGACATGTTGCACTACTCTGGCATTTAGCTAGCTCTCTGTATATGCACATTTTGGACTCATCAGCCATGTAACCAGCTGTCTGTGTATTAACAGGTTGGACTCATCTGCCTTGTAGCTAGCCCTCTAAATATACATATGGTGGACTCATGTGCGATCTATTTAACTTTCAGAATAGGGAAATGTTGGACTCATCTATTGTGTAGCTAGTACTCTGTATATGGACATGTTGGACTACTCTGCCATTTAGCTAGCTCTCAGTATATGGACACGTTGGACAATTCTGCCATGTAGCTAGAACACTGTATATGGAATTGTTGCACTACTCTGCCATGTACCTGTCTGTCTGTATATGGACACATTGGACTTATCTGCCAAGTAGCTAGAACTTTGTGTATGAAAATGGTGCACTACTCTGCTATGTAGATAGCTCTCTGTATATTAACATTTTGTATTAGTCTGCCATGTAGCTAGCACTCTGTACATGGAAATGATTGACTGATCTGCTATGTAGTTAGCTCTCTATATATGAAGATATGGAACTTGTCTGTCATGTAGTTCTCCCTCTAAATATTCATATGTTGGACTCATCTGCCACATAGCTAACTCCCAGTATATGTACATGTTGGACTCATCTGCCATGTCGCCGCTCTCTGTGTATGAATGAGTTGGACTCATCTGCCTTGTAGCTAGCCCTCTAAATATACACATGTTGGACTCATCTCCCATAAAGATAACTCTCAGTATATGGACATGTTGGACTCATCTGCTATGTAGCTAGCCCTCTAAATATACACATGTTGGACCCATCTCCCATGAACCTAACTCTGAGTGTATGGACATGTTTGACTCATCTGCCATATAGCTAGAACACCGTATGTGTACATGTTGGACTACTCTGCCATGTAGCTAGCTCTCAGTATATGGGCAGGTTGGAGTCATCTGCCAAGTAGCTGAAACTCTGTATATTGAAATATTGCAGTACTCTGCATTGTAGCTAGCTCTCTGTATATGGACATGTTCATCTCATCTGCCATGTTGCTAGAACCCTGTATATGGAAATGTTGCGCTAATCTGCATGTAGTTAGCTGTTTGTATATGGACGTGTTGGACTCATCATCCAGGTAGCCAAGTGGCTGTGTATGAACATGTTAGAATCATGTGCCTTGTAGCTAGCTATCAGTATATGGACATGTTGGATTCATCAGGCATATAGCCAGCTCTCTCTGTATGAACATGTTGGACTCAACTGACTTGTAGCTAGTCCTCTGTATATACAGTTGTATGACTCATCTGCCATGAGGCTAGGAGCATGTATATGTACATTTTGGACTACTCTGACATGTAGCTAGCTCTCAGTATATAGACATGTTGGACTCATCTGCCATGTAGCTACGACACTGTGTATGGAAATGTTGCTCTATACTGCCATGTAGCTAGTTTTCTGTATATGGACACGTTGGACTCATCAGATATGTAGCCAGCTCTCTGTGTATGAACATGTTGGACTCATCTGCCTTGTAAAGAGCCTTCTAAATATACACATGTTGGATTCATCTCCATGTTGCTAACTCTCAGTATATGGACATGTTGGACTTATCTGCCAAGTACCTATTACTATATATAAGAACACGTTGGACTCATCTGCCATGTAGCTAGAACTCTGTATATTGAAATGTTGCACTACTCTGCCATGTAGCTAGCTCTCTGTATAAGGACATTTTGTACTCGTCTGCCATGTAGCTATATCTCCGTGCATGGATATGTTGCACTGATCTGCCATGTCGGTAGCTCTCTGTATATGAACATATTGTACTTGTCTGCCATGTAGCTAGCTCTCTGTATATGGACATGTTGGACACATCAGCCATGTAGCCAGCTCTCTCTTTATGAACATGTTGGAATCATCTTCCTTGTAGCTAGTCCTCTACATATACACATGTTGGACTCATCTGCCATGTAGCTAACTCTCAGTATATGGGCATGTTCGACTCATCTGTCATGTAGCTAGTACTCTGTATATGGACATGTTGGACTACCACACCATGTATCTAGCCATGTGAGTAGCTCTCTGTATATGAACATATTGGACTTGTCTAACATAGAGATAGCTCTCAGTATATGGACATGTTGGACTCATCAGTCATATAGTCATTTCTCTGTGAATGAACATGTTGGTCTCCTCTGCCTTTCAGCGAGCCATCTAAATATAAACATGTTGAACTCATCTCCTATGCACCTAACTGTCAGTATATGGACATGCTGGACTCACATACCATGTAATCAGAACTCTGTATATGGACATGTTGGACTACTCTGTCATGTAGCTAGCTCTCAGTATATGGACACGTTGGACTCATCTGAAATGTAGCTAGAATTCTGTATATGGAAATTTTGCACTTCTCTGCCATATAGTTAACTCTCTGTATATGGACATTTTGGTCTGGTCTGCCACTTAGCTAGCTTTCTGTACATGGATATATTGGACTGATTTGCCATGTAGGTAGCTCTCTGTATTTGAACATATTGGACTTGTCTGCCATGTAGCTAGAACTCTGTAAATGGACATGTTGGACAACTCTACCTTGTAGCTATCTCTAAGTATATGGACACATTGGACTCAACTGCAATGTAGCTAGAACTCTGTATGTAGAAATGTTGTGCTATTCTGTCATGTAGCTATATCTGTATATGCACATTTTGGACTCATCTGACATGTAGCCATCTCTCTGTGCATGGATATGTTGGACTGATCTGCCATGTAGTAAGCTCTTTTTTTATGAAGATATTGGAATTGTCTGCCATGTAGCTAGCCCTCTAAATATACACATGTTGGACTCATCTGCCACGTATCTAGCTCTAAGTGTATGGACATATTGGACTCATCTGTAATGTAGCCAGCTCTCTGTGTATGAACATGTTGGACTCATCTGCCTTGTAGCTAGTCCTCTAAATATACATATGTAGGACTGATCTGGCATGTAGCTAACTCTCAGTATATGGACATGTTGGACTTATCGGCCATGTAGCTAGAATCTGTTCATGGAAATGTTGCACTACTCTTCCATGTAGCTAGCTCTCTGTATATGGACACTTTGGAATCGTTCAGCCAAATAGCTACCTCTCTGTGCATGGATATGTTGGACTGATCTGCCATGTAGGTAGCTCTCTGTATATGAATATATTGGACATGT
>NW_006408704.1:1044583-1047210 GCF_000296735.1 Chrysochloris asiatica
ACTCCGTATATGGACATGTTGGACTACTCTGCCATGTAGCTATCTCTCTGTATAGGGACACGTCGAACCCCTCTGCCATGTTGCTAGAACCCTGTATATGGACATGTTGGACTATTCTGCCATGTAGCTAGCTCTCAGTATATGGACAGGTTGGACTCATCTGCCATGTAGCTAGAAACCTGTAAATGGAAATGTTGTACTACTCTGCCATGTAGCTAGTTCTCAGTATATGGACACGTTGGACTCATCTGCCATGTAACTAGAACTCTATATATGGAAATTTTGCACTACTCTACCATGTAGCTAGCTGTATGTATAGGGACATTTTGGACTCATCTGTCATGTAGCTAGCTTTCTGTACATGGATAGGTGGCACTGATCTTCCATGTAGATAGCTCTCTTTAGATGAACATATTGGACTTGTCTGACATATAGCTAGCTCTCAGTAGATGGACATGTTGGACTCAACAGGTATGCAGCCATCTCTCTGTGTATGAACATGTTGGACTCATCTGCATTGTAGCTAGCCATCTATATATACATTTTGGAATCATCTGCCATGTAGCTAGTACTCTATATATGGATATGTTGGACTACCTGTCCTGAATTTGGACACTTTGGAGTTATCTGCCATGTAGCTTGAACTCTGTATATTGAAATGTTGCACTACTCTGCATTGTAGCTAGGAATCTCTATATGCTAATGTTGCAATACTCTGACATGTAGCTGGCTCTCTGTATATGGACAAGATGGACTCATCTGCCAAGTAGCTACAACTTTGTATATGGAAATGTTTCACTACAATGACATGTAACTAGCTCTCTGTACATGTACATTTTGTACTCGTCTGCCATGTAGCTATCACTCTGTATATGGATATGAAGGACTCATCTGCCATGTAGTTAGTTCTCTGTATATGTAGATACTGGACTTGTCGACCATTTAGCTAGAATCTAAATATTCATATGTTAGACTCATATGCCAAGTAGCTATCTCCCAGTATATGGACATGTTGGACTCATCTGCCATCTAGACAGCTCTCTGTGTATAAATAAGTTAAACTCACATCTTCCTTGTAGCTGTCCATCAAAATATACACTTGTTGGACTCATCTCCCATGAAGCAAACTCTAAGTATTTGTACATTTTGGACTCATCAGCCATGTAGCTAGAACTCTGAATTTGGACATGTTGGACTACTCTGCCATTCAGCTACCTCTCAATATATGGACACATTGAACTACTCTGCCATGTAGCTAGAACTCTGTATATGGAAATGTTACACTACTCTGTCATGTAGCTAGCTCTGTGTACATGGGCATGTTGAACTCATCTGTCATGTTGTTAGAATCCTATATATTGACACATTGGACTACGCTGCCATGTAGCTAGCATTCAGTATATGGACACGTTGTACTCATCTGCCATGTAGCCTGGAACCCTATAAATGGAAATGTTGGACTCATCTGCCATATAGCTAGAACTCTGTATATGGAAATGTTGCACTACACTGCATTGTAACTAACTCTCTGTATATGGACACGTTGATCTCATCTGCCATGTAGCTAGAACCCTGTATATGGAATGTTCCACTACTCTGCCATGTAGCTAGCTCTCTGTATATGGACATTTTGGACTCATCAGCCATGTAACCAGCTGTCTTTGCATGAACATGTTTCACTCATGTGCCTTGTAGATAGTCCTCTAAATATACACATTTTGGACTCATCTGCCATGTATCTAACTCTCAGTATTTGGAAATGTTGGACTCATCTGCCATGTAGCTAGTACTCTGTACATGGACATGTTGGACTACTCTGCCATTTAGGTAGCTCTCAGTTTATGGACACATTGGACACATCTGCCATGTATCTACAACTCTGTTTATGGAAATGTTGCACTAGTCTGCATTGTGTTGCACTACTCTGTATATGAACATGTTGATCTCATCTGCCATGTAGCTAGAACCCTACATATGGATGTTGCACTACTCTGCTATGTAGCGAGCTCTTTGTATATGTGGCTCTCTCTATATTGACATGTTGGACCCATCTGCCAAGTAGCTAGAACTTTTTATATGGAAATGTTGCACTACTCTGCCATGTAGTCAGCTCTCTGTGTATTAACAAATTGGACTCATCTGCCTTGTAGCTAGCCCTCAAAATATACACATGTTGGACTCATCTCCCATGAAGCTAACTCTCAGTATTTGGACATGTTGGCCTCATCTGCCTTGTAGCTAGAGCTCCATATGTGGACATGTTGGACTACTCTGCCATGTAGCTAGCTCTCAGTATATGCACACGTTGGACTCATCTGTCATGTAGCTAGAACTCTGTATATGAAAATGTTGCACTACTCTGCCATGTAGCTAGGTCTCTGTATATTGACCCGGACTCATCTGTCATATTGCTAAAACTCTGTATATGGACACGTTGGACCTATCTGCCATGTAGCTAGCTCACAGTATCTGTACACATTGGACTCATCTGCCATGTAGCTAGAACTCTGCATAGGGAAATGTTGCACTACTTTACCATGTAGCTAGCTCTCTGTATAAGAATATTTTGGACTCTTCTGGCATGTAGCTAGCTTTCTGTACAAGGATATGTGGGACTGATCTGCCAT
>NW_006408704.1:1048770-1049964 GCF_000296735.1 Chrysochloris asiatica
ACTCTGCCATGTAGCTAGCTCTCAGTATATGGACACGTTGGACTCATCTGCCATGTAATTAGAACACTCTATATGGAACTGTTGCACTACTCTACCATGTAGCTAGCTCTCTGTATAAGGACATTTTGGACTTGTCTGCCATGTAGCTAACTTTCTGTACATGGATATGATGGACTGATCTGCTATGTAGTCAACTCGCTGTATATGAAGATATTGGACTTGTCTTCCATGTAGCCAGCCCTCTAAATATTCATATGTTGGACTCATCTGCCATGTTGCTAGAACCCTGTATATGGACATGTTGGATTCATCTGCCATGTAGACAGCTCTCTGTGTAGAACAAGTTGGACTTATCTGCCTTGTAGCTAGCCCGCAAAATATACACATGTTGGCCTCATCTCCCATGAAGCTAACTCTCAGTATTTGGACATGTTGCAGTCATCAGCCATGTAGCTAGAACTCCATATATGGACATGTTGAACTACTCTGCCATGTAGCTAGCTCTCAGTATATGGATACGGTGGCCTTATCTGCCATGTAGCTTAACCTCTATATATGGAAATGTTACACTACTCTTCAATTTAGCTAGCTCTCTGTATATGGACACATTGATCTCATCTGCCAAGTAGCTAGAACCCTGTATATAGAAATGTTGGATTAATCTGCCACGAAGCTAGCTCTCACTATGGGCACGTTGGACTAATCTACAATGTAGCTATAACACTGTAAATGAAAATGTTGATCTACTCTGCCATGTAGCCAGCTCTCTGTACATGTACATTTTGTACTCTTCTGCCATATAGCTAGCACTCTGTACATGGATATGATGGACTGATCTGCTCTGTATATGAAGATATTGGACTTGTCTTCCATGTAGCTAGCACTCTAAATATTCATATGTTGAACTCCTCTGCCACGTAGCTAGCTCCCAATATATGGACATATTGTACTCATCTGCCATGTAGCCACCTCTCTGTGTATGAACAAGTTGGACTAATCTGCCTTATAGCTAGCCCTCAAAATATAAACATGTTGGACTCATCTCCCATGAAGCTAACTCTCAGTATATGGACACAATGGACTCATCTGCCATGTAGCTATAATTCTGTATATGAAAATGTTACACTACTCTGCAATGTAGGTTGTTGTTGTTGTTGTTGTTAAGTGCCGTCGAGTCGGTTCCGACCCATAGCG
>NW_006408704.1:1050404-1051733 GCF_000296735.1 Chrysochloris asiatica
TTGGACTCATCTGACAAGTATCTAGAACTTTGTATATTGAAATGTTGCACTACAATTCCATGAAGTCAGCTCTCTGTGTATGAACAAGATGGACTCATCTGCCTTTTAACTAGCCCTCAAAATATACACATGTTGGACTCAAGTCCCATGAAGCTAACTCTCAGTATTTGGACATGTTGGCCTCAGCTGCCATGTAGCTAGAACTCCATATATAGACATGTTGGACTACTCTGCCATGTAACTAGCTCTCAGTATAGCACACGTTGGATTCATCTGCCATGTAGCTAGAACTCTGTATATGGAAATCTTGCACTACTTTGCATTGTAGCTAGCTCTCTCTATATGGACACGTTGATCACATCTGCCATGAAGCTAGAACTCTGTATATGGAACTGTTGCACTACTCTGCTATGTAGCTAGCTCTGTATTTGGACAGGTTGAATTCATCTGCCCTGTAGCTAGAACTCTGTATATTGAAATATTGCACTACTCTTCATTGTAGCTACCTCTCTGTATATGGACACGTTGATCTCATCTGCCATGTAACTAGAACTCTATATATGGAAATGTTGCACTACTCTACCCTGTAGCTAGCTCTCTGTATATGGACATGTTGGACTCATCAGCCATGTAGCCAGCTCTCTCTGTATGAACATGTTGGACTCATCTGCCTTGTAGCTAGTCCTCTATATATACACATGTTGGAATCATCTGCCATGTAGCTAACTCTCAGAATATGGACATGTTGGACTATCCTGCCATGTAGCTAGCTCTCTGTATATGGACATGTTGGACTCATCTGCCTTGTAGTTAGCCCTCTAAATATACACATGTTGGATTCATCTGCCATGTAGCTATAACTCTGTATATGGAAATGTTGCACTACTCTGCCATGTAGCTAACTCTGTGTATATGAACAATTTAGACTCGTCTGCCATGTAGCTAGCTCTCTGTACATGGATATGTTGGACTGATCAGACATGTAAATAGCTCTCTGTACATGAACATATTGGACTTGTCTGCCATGCAGCCAGCTCTATGTATATGGACATGTTGGACTTATAAGCCATGTAGAAAGCTCTCTGTGTATCAACATGTTGGAATCATCTACATTGTAGTTAGTCCACAAAATATACACATGTTGAATTCATCTACCATGTAGCTATCTCTTAGTATATGGACAAGTTTTAATACTCTGCCATGTAGCTTGTACTCTGTATACGGACATGTTGGACTACTCTGCTATGTAAGTAGCTCTCAGTATATGGACACGATGTATTCATCTGCCATATACTAGAGCTTTTTATATGGAAATGATGAACTACTCTG
>NW_006408704.1:1052017-1057768 GCF_000296735.1 Chrysochloris asiatica
GTCTGCCATGTAGCTAGCTCACTGTGCATGGACATGTTGCACTGATCTGCCATGTAGTTAGCTCTCTGTATATAAACATATTGGACTTGTCTGCCATGTAGCTAGCTCTCATTATATGGACAAGTTGGACTCCTTAGCCTTGTAGCTAGTATTTTGTATATGGACATGTTGGACTACTCTGCTATATAGCTAGCTCTCAGTATATGGACACATTGTATTCATCTGCCATGTAGCTTGAACTCTGTATATGGAAATGTAGCTCTACTCCACCATGTAGCTAGCTATGTATATATGGACACGTTGGACTCATCTGCCATGTAGCTAGAACTCTATATGGAAATGTTGCACTACTCTGCCATGTAGGAAGCTCTCTATGTATGGACAATTTGGACTCATCTGCCATGTAGCTAGCTCTCTGTATATGGAAATAATAGAGTGATCTGACATGTAGGTAGCTCTCTGTATATGAACATATTGGACTTCTCTGCCATGTAGCTAGCTCTCAGTATATGGACATGGTGGACTCATCATTTATGGAGCCAGCTGTCTGTTTATGAGCATGTTGTACTCATCTGCCTTGTAGCTAACCCTCAAATATAAACATGTTGGAATCATTTTCCATGTATATAACACTCAGTATATGGACATGTTGGACTCATTTGACATGTAGCAAGTTCTCTGCATATGGACATGTTGAAGTACTCTGCCATGTAGCTAGCTCTCTGTACAGGGATATGTTGGACTGCTCTGTCATATAGTTAGCTCTCTGTATATGAAGATATTGGACTTGAATGCCATGTAGCTAACTCTCAGTATATGGACATTATGGACTCATCTACCATGTAGCTAGTACTATGCATATGAACATGTTGGAGTAATCTGTTCTGCATCTCACTCTCATAAATGGACACGTTGGAATACTCTGCCATGTAGCTAGCTCTCTGTATATGCACATTTTGGACTCGTCTACCATGAAGCTAGCTCTCTGTACAGGTATATGTTGGACTGATCTGACATGTAGTTAGCTCTCTGTATATGAAGATATTGGGCTTGTCTGACATGTAGCTAGCTCTCAGTATATGGACATGATGGACTCATCTGCCATGTAGCTTGTACTATGCATATGGACATGTTGGAGTACTCTGCTATGAATCTAGCTCTCATAAATGGAAACGTTGGACTACTCTGCCAAGTAGCTAGAACCCAGTATATGGAAATGTAGCAATACTCTGCCATGTAGCTAGCTCTGTATATGGACATTTTGGACTCGTCTGCCAATTATCTAGCACTTTGCACATGGATATGGTGGATTGATCTGCTATGAGGTAGCTCTCTGTATATGAAGATATTGGAATTGTCTGTCATGTAGCTAGCCCTCTTAATATACATATGTTGGAATCATCTGCCACGTAGCTAACTCTAAGTGTTTGCATACGTTGGACTCATCTGCCATGTAGCCTGTTCTCTCTGTATGATCATGTTGGACTCATCCGCCTTGTAGCTAGCCCTCTAAATATACAAATGTTGGACTCCTCTGTCTTGCAGCTAACTCTCAGTATATAGACATGTTGAAATCATCAGTCATGTACCTAGAACTCTGTATATGAACATGTTGGACTACTCTGCCATGTAGCTAGTTCTCTATATATGGACACGTTGGACTCATCTGCAATGTAGCTAGAACTCTGTATATGGAAATGTTGCATTGGTCTGCTATGTAGCTAGCTCTCTGTATATGGACATTTTGGAATTGTAAGCCATGTATCTAGCTCTCTGTGCATGGATATGTTGGACTGATCTGCCATGTAGGTAGTTCTCTGTATATGAAGATATTGGACTTATCTGCCATGTAGCTATCTCTCAGTATATGCACACGTTGGACTCACCTATCATGTATCTAGAACTCTGTATATGGAAGTTGTACTACTCTGCATTGTACCTAGCTCTGTATATGGACACGTTCATCTCATCTGCCATGTAGCTGGAACCCTGTATATTGAAATGTTGCACTACTCTGCCATGTAGCTAACTCTCTGTATATGGACATTTTGGACTCATCAGCCATGTAATCAGCTGTCTGTGTTTGAACATGTTGGACTTATCTGCCTTGTAGCTAGCCCTCTAAATATACACATGTTGGACTCATTTGCCTTGTATCTAACTCTCAGAATATGGACAAGTTGGACTCATCTGCCATGTAGCTAGTACTCTATAGATGGACATGTTGGAGTACTCTGCCATTTATCTAGTTCTCAGTATATGGACATGTTGGTGTCCTCTGCCATGTAGCTAGAAATCTGTATATGGAAATGTTGCACTACTCTGCTATGTCTGTGTATGGATACGTTGGACTCCTCTGCCAAGAATCTAGAATTTTGTATATGGAAATGTTGCACTACTCTGCCATGTAGCTAGCTCCCTGTATGCCATCATTTTGTACTCATCTGCCATGTAGCTAGCACTCTGTACATGGAAATGATGGATTGATCTGCTATGTAGTTACCACTCTGTATATGAAGGTATTGGACTTGTCTTCCATGTAGCTATCCCTCTAAATATTCATATGTTGGACTTATCTGCCACGTAGCTAACTCCTAGTATATGGACATGTTGTACTCATCTGCCATGTAGCCAGCTCTCTGTATATGAATAAGTTGGACTCATATGCCTTGTAGCTAGCCCTCTAAATATACACATGTTGGACTCATCTTCAATGAAGCTAACGCTCAGTATATGGACATGTTGGACTCATCGGCCATGTAGGTAGAACTCTGTATATTGAAATGTTGCACTACTCTGCATTGTAGCTAGCTCTCTGTATATGAACACGTTCATCTCATCTGCCATATAGCTAGAAACCTTTATATGGAAATGTTGCACTACTCTGACATGTAGCTAGCTCACTGTATATGGGCATTTTGGACTCATCAGTCATGTAGCTAGCTGTCTGTGTAAGAACATGTTGGCCTCATCTGCCTTGTAGCTAGCCCTCTAAATATACACATGTTGGACTCATCTGCCATGTAGGTAGTACTCTGTATATGGAAATGTTTTACTACTCTACCATTTATCTAGCTCTCAGTATATGGACATGTTGGACTCATCTGCCATGTAGCTAGAACTCTGTATATGAAATGTTGCACTACTCTGTATTGTAGCAAGCTCTCTGTATATGAATACGTTGATCTCATCTGCCATGTAGCTAGAACCCTGTATATGGAAATGTTGCACGACTCTGCCATGTAGCTAGCTCACTGTATATGGACATTTTGGAATCATCAGCCATGTAGTCAGCTCTCTGTATATGAACATGTTGGACTCATCTGCCTTGTAGCTAGCCCTCTAAATATACTCATGTTGAACTCATCAGCCATGTATCTAACTCTCATAATATGGACATGTTGGACTCATCTGCCATGTAGCTAGTACTCTGTATATGGACATGTTGGACTACTCTGCCATTTAGCTATCTGTCAGTATATGGACACGTTGGACTACTCTGCCATGTAGCTGGATATCTGTATATGGTAATGTTGCACTACTCTGCCATGTAGCTGGTTGTCTGTATATAGACCCAATGGACTCATCTGCCAAGTAGCTAGAACTCTGTATAAGGAAATGTTGCATTACTCTGCCATGTAGCAAGCTCTCTGTACATGTACCTTTTGTACTCATCTGCCATGTACCTAACACTCTGGACATACATATGATAGACTAATCTGCTATGTAGTTAGCTCCCTTTATATGAAGATGTTGGACTTGTCTGCCTTGTAGTTACCCCTCTAAATATACACATGTTGGACTCATCTGCCATGTATCTAACTCTCAGAATATGGACATGTTGGACTCATCTGCTATGTAGCTAGTACACTGTATAGGGACATGTTGGACTACTCTGCCATTTAGCTATCTCTCAATATATGGACACGTTGGACTACTCTAACATGTAGCTGGAAATCTGTATATGGTAATGTTGCACTACTCTGCCATGTAGCTGACTGTCTGTATATAGACCCGTTGGACTCATCTGTCAAGTAGCTTGAACTCTGTATAAAGAAATGTTGCACTACTCTGCCATGTAGCAAGCTCTCTGTACATGTACCTTTTGTACTCATCTGCCATGTACCTAACACTCTGGACATACATATGATAGACTGATCTGCTATGTAGTTAGCTCCCTTTATATGAAGATGTTGGACTTGTCTGCCTTGTAGTTACCCCTCTAAATATACACATGTTGGACTCATCTACCATGTATCTAACTCTCAGAATATGGACATGTTGGACTCATTTGCTATGTAGCTAGCACTCTGTATAGGGACACATTGGACTACTCTGCCATTTAGCTATCTCTCAGTATATGGACACATTGGACTACTCTGCCATGTAGCTGGAAATCTTTATATGGTAATGTTGCACTACTCTGCCATATAGCTGACTGTCTGTATATAGACCCGTTGGACTCATCTGTCAAGTAGCTTGAACTCTGTATAAGGAAATGTTGCACTACTCTGCCATGTTGCAAGCTCTTTGTACATGTGCATTTTGAACTCATCTGCCATGTAGCTAGCACTCTGGACATGCATATGATAGACTGATCTGCTATATAGTTAGCTCTCTATATATGAAGATGTTGAACTTGTCTGACTTGTAGCTAGCCCTCAAATATTTATATGTTGGATTCATCTGCCACGTAGCTAACACCCATTATGTGGACATATTGGACTCATCTGCCATGTAGCCAGTTCTTTGTGTAAGAAAAAGCTGGACTCATCTGCCTTGTAGCTAGCCATCAAAATATACACATGTTGGACTCATCTCCCATGAAGCTAACTCTCAGTATTTGGTCATGATGGACTCATCAGCCATGTAGCTAGAACTCTGTATATGGAAATGCTGCACTACTCTGCAGTGTATCTAGCTCTCTGTATATGGACACGTTGATTTCATCTGCCATATAGCTAGAACACTGTATATGGAAATGTTGCACTACTCTGCCATTTATCTAGCTCTTTGTATATGGACACGTTGAACTCATCTGCCATCTAGCTAGAACTCTGTATATGGAAATGGTGCACTACTCTGCCATGTAGCTAGCTCTCTGTATATGGACATCTTGTACTCATGTGCCATGTAGCTAGCACTCTGTACATGCATATGATAGACTGATCTGATATGTAGTTAGCTTTCTGTATATGAAGATGTTGGACTTGTCTGTCATGTAGCTAGCCCTCTAAATATTTGTATGTTGGACTCATCTGAAACGTAGCTACCACCCATTATATGGACATGTTGGACTCTCTCTATTTGAACATATTGGAATTCTCTTCCATGTAGCTCGCTTTCAGTATATGTACCTGTAGGACTCATCTGCCATGTAGCCAGCTCACTGTGCATGTATATGTTGGACTGATCTGACATTTCGGTTGCTCTCTGTATATGAACATATTTGACTTGCCTGCCATGTAGGTAGCTCTCTGTATATGAACATGTTGGACTCATCAGCCATGCAGCCAGCTCTCTGTATGAACATATTGGACTCATCTGCCTTGTTACAAGTCCTCGGACAGGTTGAACTCATCTGCCATATAGCTAGAACTCTGTATATGGAAATGTTGCACTACTCTGCTTGTAACTAGCTCTCTGTACATGGATATGTTGGACTGCTCTGACATGTTGGTAGCTCTCTGTATATGAACATATTGGACTTGTCTGTCATGTAGCTAGCTCTCAGTATATGGATATGTTGGA
>NW_006408704.1:1058523-1066974 GCF_000296735.1 Chrysochloris asiatica
CTTTGTATATGGACACGTTGAACTCATCTGCCATCTAGCTAGAACTCTGTATATGGAAATGGTGCACTACTCTGCCATGTAGCTAGCTCTCTGTAAATGGACATTTTGGACTCATATGACATGTAGATAGCTCTCTGTACATGGATATAATGGACTGATCAGCAATGTAGGTAGCTCTCTTTATATGAACATATTGAACTTGTTTGCCATATAGCTATCTGTCAATATATGAACAAGTTGGAAACATCAACCATGTAGCCAGCTCACTCTGTATGAACATGTTGGACTCATTTGTCTTGTAGCTTGCTCTTACTATTTGGACTCGTTGGATTCATCTGCTATGTAGCTGGAAGTCTATATATGGAAATGTTGCACTACTCTGCCATGTAGCTTGCTCTCTGTATATGGACAAGTTGGACTCATCTAACATGTAGCTAGAAATCTGCATTTGGAACTGTTACACTACTCTGTCATGTAGCTAGCTCTCTGTATATGGACATTATGGACTCATCTGTCATGTAGCTAGCTCTCTGTATATGGATACGTTGCACTACTCTGCCATGTAGCTAGCTCTGTGTATATGGACATTTTGGAATCATCTACCATGTAGCTAGCTCTCTGTACATGAATATGTTGGACTGATGTGCCATTGTATATTAACCTATTTGACTAATAGCTAGCTCATTGTATATTAACCTATTTGACTAATCTGTCATATAGCTAGGTCTTTGTATATAGATATGTTGGACTCATCAGCCATGTAGCCAGCTCTCTGTGTATGAACGTGTTGGACTCATATGCCTTCTAGCTGATTCTCAGTATATGCACATGTTGGAGTCATCCTCCATGTAGCTAGTACTCTGTATATGGACATTTTGGACTACTCTGCCATGTAGCTAGCTCTCAGTATATATATTCATTGGATTCATCTGTCATGTAGCTAGAACTCTATATATGGAAATGTTTCACTACTCTGCCATGTAGGTAGCTCTCTGTATATGGACATTTTGCAGTCGTCTGTCATGTAGCTAGCTCTCTGTATATGGACATGTTGGACTCATCATCCACATAGCCAACTCTCTGTTTATGAACATGTTGGACTCATTTGCCTTGTGTCTAACTCTCAGTATATGTACATGACTGATTCATCTCCCATGTAGCTAGAAATTTGTATATGGAATTCTTGCACTACTCTGCCATGTAGCTCCCTCTTTGTATATGGACACGTAGGATTCATCTGTCATGTAGTTAGAACTCTGTATATGGAAAAGTTGCACTACTCTGCCATGTAGCTATCTCTCAGTATATGGACATGTTGCACTCATGAGTCATGTAACCAGCTCTCTGTGTATGAACATATTGGACTCATCTGCCTTGCAACGAGCCTTATAAATATACACATGTTGGACTCATCTAACATGTAGCTAGCTCTCAGTAATGGGACATTTTGGACTCATATGCCATGTAGCTACTCTTCTGTATATGGACATGTTGGACTACTCTGCCTAGTAGCCAACCCTCAGTATATGGACACGGTGTACTCATCTGCCATGTAGCTAGCTCTCTGTACATGGATATGTTGGACTGATCTGACATGTAGGTAGCTCTCAGTATATGAAAATATTAGACTTGTCTGCCATGTAGCTAGCAATCTAAATATACACATGTTGGATTCATCTGCCATGTAGCTAACAATCAATATATGGGCATGTTGCTCTAATCTGCCATGTATCTAGCCCTCTGTGTATGAACATGTTGGAGTCATCTACCTTGTAGCTATCCCTCTAAATATATAAAAGTTGGACTCATCTGAAAAGTAGATAACTCTCAGTATATGGCCATATTGTACTCATCTTCCATGTAGCTAGAACTATGTATATGGACATGTAGCTAGAAGTCTGCATATGAAAATGTTATACTATTCTGCCATGTAGCTAGCTCTCTGTATATGGACATTTTGGACTCGTCTTCCTTGTAGCTAGCTCTCTGTACATGGATATGTTAGACTGATCTGCTGTGTAGGTAGCTTTTCTGTATATGAAGATGTTGGACTTGTCTGACATGTAGCTAGCACTCTAAATATACACATGTTGGACTCATCTGCCATGCAGCTAACAATCAGTATATGGACATGTTGGACTCCTCTGCCATGTAGCTAAATCTCGGTATAAAGACATGTTGCACTACTCTGCCTTGTAGTTTGCTCTCAGCATATGGACACATTGGACACATCAGCCATGTAGCTAGAATTCTGTATATGGAAATGTTGCACTACTCTGCTACGTAGGTAGCTCTCTGTGTATTGACACGTTGGACTCATCTGCCTTGTAGCTAGTACTATGCATATGGACATGTTGGAGTACTCTGCTATGTATCTAGCTCTCATAAATGGCACGTTGGACTACTCTGCCATGTAGCTAGAACTTTGTATAAGGAAATGTTGGACTACTCTGCCATGTAACTAACTCTTTGTATATGGACACGTTGGAATCATCTGCCATGTAGCTAGAACTCTGTATATGGAAATGTTGCTGTACTCTGCCATGTAGATAGCTCTCTATATATGTACATTAGGGACTCGTCTTCCTAGTAGCTAGCTCTCTGTACATCAATATGTTGGACTAATCTGGCATGAAGATAGCTCTCTGAATAGAAACATATTGGACTTCTCTGCCATGTAGCTAGCTCTCAATATATGGACATGTCAGACTCATCAGCCATGTAACCAGCTCACTGTGTATTAACATGTTGGCCTCATCTACCTTGCAACTCGCCCTCTGAATATACACATGTTGAACTCATCGGCCATGTAGATAACTCTCAGTATATGAACATGTTGAACTCCTCTGTCATGTAGCTAGTACTGTGTACTTGGATATGTTGGACTGCTCTGTCATGTAGGTAGCTCTCAGTATATGTACAGTTTGGACTCATCTGGCATGTAGCTAGAACTCTGTACATGGAAATTTTGCACTAATCTGCCATGTAGCTAGCTCACTGTATATGGATATTTTGGACTCATCTGCCATATAGCTAGCTCTATGTGCATGGATATGTTGGACTGATCTGCCATGTAGGAAGCTCTCTGTATATGAACCTATAGGACTTTTCTGCCATATAGCTAGTTCTCAGTATATGCACATATTGGACTCATTAACCATGTAGCCAGCTCTCTCTGTATGAACATGTGGGACACATGTTCTCTAAATATATACATGTTGGACTCATCTGCCATGTAGCTAACTCTCTGTATATGGACATGTTGGTCTCATCTGCATTTAACTAGTACTCTGTATATGGACATGTTGGAATACTCTGCTATGTAAGTAGCTCTTAGTAAATGGACACGTTGGACTCATCTGCCATTTAGCTAGAATTCTGTATACGGAAATGTTGCACTACTCTGCCATGTAGGTAGCTCTCTTTATATGGACATTTTTGACTCGGCTGCCATGTTGGTAGTCTCTGTACATGGATGTGTTGCACTGATTCGCCGTGTTGGTAGCTCTCTGTATATGAACATATTGGACTTTTCTGCCATGTAGCTTGCTCTCCATATATGGACATGCGGGACTCATCAGCCATGTAGCCAGCTTCTGTGTATGAACATGTTGGACTCAACTGCCTTGGAGCTAGTCCTCTATATATACACATGTTGCACTCATCTGCCATGTAGCTAACTCTCACTATATGCACATATTGGACTACTCTGTCATGTAGTTTGCTCTCAGTATCTGAACACTTTGGATTCATCTGCCATGTAGTTAGAACTGTATATATGGAAATGTTGTCTACTCTCCCATGTAGCTATCTCTGTGCATATGGACATTGTGGACTCGTATGCCATGTAGCTAGCTCTCTGTGCATGGATATGTTGTACTGATCTGCCATGTAGGTAACTCTCAGTATATGGACATGTTGCACTCATCTGCCATGTAGCTAGAATCTTGTACATATAAATGTTTTTCTACTCTGCCATGTAGCTAGCTCTCTGCCCATGGATATGTTTGACTGATCTGCCATGTAGGTAGCTCTCTGTATATGAACATTTTGGACTTGCCTGCCATGTAGTTAACTCTCTGTATATGGACATGTTGGACTCATCTGCCATGTAGCTAACTCTCACTATATGGACATGTTGGACTACTGTCTTGTGTAGCTAGATCTCAATATCTGGACTCTTTGGACTCATCTGCCATGTAGCAAGAACTATGTATGTGGAAATGTTGCCCTACTCTGCCATGTAAGTAGCTGTGTGCATATGGACATTGTGGACTCGTCTGCCATGTAGCTAGCTCTCTATGCATGGATATGTTGGACTGATCTGCAATGTAGCTAGCTCTCAGTATATGGACATTTTGGACTAATCTTCTATGTAGATAGAATCCTGTATATGGAAATGTTGCACTATTCTGCCATGTAGGTAGCTCTCTGTGTATGGACATATTCGACTTGCCTGCCATGTAGCTAGGTCTCTGTATATGGACATGTTTGAATTATCAACCATGAAGTCAGCTCTGTGTCTGAACATGTTGGACTCATCTGCCTTGTAGCTAGCCCTCTACATATACACATGTTGGACTCATCTCACAGGTAGGTAACTCTCAATATATGGACATATTGGACTCATATGCCATGTAGCTAGTACTCTGTATATGGATTTGTTGGAATACTCTACCATGTAGCTAGCTCTCAGAATATGGACACGATGGACTCATCTGCCATGTAGCTAGTATACTGTATATGGAAATGTAGCACTACTCTGCCATGTAGCTAGCTCTCTGTACACAGATATTTTGGACTCGTCTGCCATGTAGGTATCTGTCTGTGCATGGATATGTTGGACTTATCTGCCAAAAACGAGCTGCTTGTATATGAACATATTTAACTTTTCTGCCATGAAGCTAGCTCTCTGTATATGGACATGTTGGACTCATTAGTCTAGTAGCCAGCTCTGTGTCTGGACATGTTGGACTCTTCTGCCTAGTAACTTGCCCTCTAAATATACACATGTTGGACTCATCTGAAATGCAGCTAACTCTCAGTATATGGACATGTTGAATTACTGTGCCATGTAGCTAGCTCTCAGTACATGGACATGTTGGACTCATCTGGCATGTAGCTAGAACTCTGTATATGGAAATGTTGGACTCATCAGCCATGGAGCCAGCTCTCTTTGTATGAACATGTTGGTCTCTTCTGCCTTTTAGATAGTCCTCTAAATATACACATGTTTGACTCATCTTTAATGCAGCTAACTCTCAGTATATGGACATTTTGGACTCATCTGCCATGTAGCTAGCACTCTGTTTATAGACATGTTGGACAACTCTGCCATGTAGCTAGCTGTAAGAATATGGACACGTTGGACTCATCTGCCATTTACCTAGGATTCTGTATATGGAAAAGTTGCACTACTCTGCCATGTAGCTAACAATGTATATGGTCATTTTGGTCTCGTCTGCCATTTAGCTAGCTCTCTGCACATGGCTATGTTGGGCTGATCTGCCATGGAGGTAGCTTTCTGTATACGAACATATTGGACTTGTCTGCCATGTAGCACACTCTCTGTATATGGACATGTGGGACTCATCGGCCATATAGCCAGCTCACTCTGTATGAACATGTTGGACTCATCTGTCTTGGAGCTAGTCCTCTGTATATACACATGTTGGACTCATCTGCCATGTAGCTAACTCTCACTATATGGACATATTATACTCATCTGCCATGTAGCTATTACTCTGTACATAGACATGTTGGACTACTCTGTCATTCAGCTAGCTCTTAGTTTATGGACATGTTGAACTCATCTTCCATGTAGCTAGAACTCTGTATATGGAAATGTTTCACTACTCTGCCATGAAGCTAGCTCTCTGTATATGGACATTGTGGACTCCTGTGCCATGTAACTAGCTCTCTGTTCATGGATATGTTGGACTGATCTGCCATATATCTAGCTCTCTGTATATGAACATATTTGACTTCTCTGTCATGTAGGTAGATCTCTGTATATGAACATGTTGGACTCATCAGTCATGTAGCCTCTTCTCTCTGTATGAACATGTTGAACTCATCAGCCTTGTAGCTAGACCTCTAAATATAAACATGTAGGACTCATCTGCCATGTAGATAACTCTCAGGAAATGAACATGCTAGACTCCTCTGTCATGTAGCTAGTACTCTGTATTTTGACATGTTGGACTACTCTGCCATGTAGCTAGCTCTCAGTAGTTGACCATGTTGGATTTGTCTGCCATGTAGCTAGAAGTCTGTATATGGACATGTTGCACTACACTGCCATGTATCTAGCTCTCTGTATATGGACATTTTGGACTCGTCAGCCATTTAGCTAGCTCTATGTGCATGGATATGTTGGACTGATCTGCCATGTATGAAGCTCTCTTTATATGAACATATAGCACTTTTCTGTCATATACTTAGTTCTCAGTATATGCACATGTTGAACTCATCAGCTATGTAGCTAGCTCTCTAATTATACACATGTTAGACTCATCTGTCATGTAGCTAACTCTCAGTATATGGACATGTTGGAATAATCTGCTATGTAGCTAGAACTGTTTACATGGATATGTTGCACTACTCTGCCAGGTATCAAGCACTATGTATATGGACATTTTGGACTCGTCTGCAGCGTAGCTAGCTCTTTGCCCATGGATATGATGGACTGATCTGTCATGTAGGTATCTCCCTGGACTTGAATATGTTGGATAGATCTGCCATGTCGATAGCTCTCTGTATATGTACATATTGGACTTGTATACCACATAGCTATCTCTCAGTACATGGACATGTTGTACTCATCGGCAATGTAGCCAGCTCTCTCTGTATGAACATGTTGGACTAATCTGCCATGTAGCTAGACCTCCAAATATACACATATTTTACTCATCTGCCATGTAGCTAATTCAGTATATGGAGATGTTGGATTCATCTTCCATGTCACTACTACTCTGTATATGATCATATTGGAATACTCTGTGATGTAGCTAGCTTTCAGTATATGGACATGTGGTACTCATCAGCCACGTAGCCAGCTCTCTGTGTATGAACATGTTGGACTCATCTTCCTTGTAGCTAGCCCTCTAAATATACACATGTTGGACACATCTGATATATAGATAACTCTCAGTAAATAGACATGTTGGACGCATCTGCCCTGTAGCTCGCTCTCAGAATATGGACATGTTGAACTCATCTGCCATGTAGCTAGTACTCAGTATACAGACATGTTGCAAAGCTTTACCATGTATCTACCTCTGTATATGGACATGTAGCACTACTCTGCCATGTAACTAACTCTCAGTATATGGACATATTGGAATCATCTGCCATGTAGCTAGAACTCTATATATTTACATGTTGCAATACTCTGCTATGTAGCTACTTCTGTATATGGACATTTTTGGACTTGTATGACATGTAGCTTGCTCTCTGTGCATGGATATGTTCGACTGATCTGCCATGTAGTTAGTTCTCTGTATATGAAAATAGTGGACTTGTCTGCAATATAGTTAGCTCTCAGTATATGGACAAGTTGGGTTCATCAGCCATGTAGCCAGCTCTCCGTGTATGAACATGTTGGACTCACTTGCTTTGTAGCTAGCCCTATAAATGTACACATGTTGGACACATCTTCTATATAGCTAACTCTAAGTTTATGGACATTTTGGACTCATCTGCCAGGTAGCTTGTTGTTGTTGTTGTTAAGTGCCATCGAGTCGGCTAGCTCTCTATAAATGGATATGTTGGACTAATCTGCCATGTAGGTAGCTCTCTGTATATGAACATATAGGACTTGTCTGCCATACTACTAGCTCTCAGTATAGGGACATGGTGGACTCATCAGCCATGTAGTCAGCTCTCTGTGTATGAATATGTTTGACTCATCTGCCTTGTAGCTAGCCCTCTATATATACATGTTGGACTCATCTGCCATGTAGATAACTCTCAGTATTTGGACATGTTGGACACTTCTGCAATGTAATATTTATTCTGTATATGGACATGATGGGCTACTCTGCAATGGAGCTAGCTCTCAGTATATTGACACGTTGAAATCATTTGCCATCAAGCTTGCTGTCAGTATATGGACACGTTGGACTCATCTGACATGTAGCTAGAACACTGTATACGGAAATGATGCACTACTCTGCCATGTAGTTAGCTATCTGTATATGGACATTTAGGACATGAATGCCATATAGCTAGCTCTTTGGACATGAATATGTTGGAGTAATCTGCCATGTAGGTAGCTCTCTGTATATGAACATATTGGACTTTTCTTCCAAGTAGGTAACTCTCAGTATTTGGACATGTTGGACTCATCAGCCATGTAGCCAGATCTCTCTGTATGAATATGTTAGACTCATCTGCCTTGTAGCTAGCCCTCTAAATGTACACATGTTGGACTCATCTGCCATGTAGCTA
>NW_006408704.1:1067077-1079616 GCF_000296735.1 Chrysochloris asiatica
TAGGTAGCTCTCAATATATGGGCTTGTTGGACTCATCAGCCATGTAGCCAGCTCTCTTTGTATGAATATGTTTGACTCATCTGCCTTGTAACTTGCCCTCTATATATACACATGTTGGACTCATCTGCCATGTAGCTAGCTCTCAGTATATGGAAATGTTGCACTCATCTGCCATACAGTTAGAACTCTGTATATGGAAATGACGCACTACTGTGCCATGTACCTAGCTCTCTGTATATGGATATTTTTGACTGGTCGACATTTAGCTTTCTGTGCATAGATATGCTGAACTGATCTGCCATGTAGGTAGCTCTCTGTATATGAACATATGGGACTTGTCTGCCATGTAGCAAGCTCTTTTTATATGGACATATTGTATTCATCAGCCATGTAGCCATTTATCTGTGTATGAACATATTGGACTCATCTGCTTTTAGCTATCCCTCTAAACATACACATGTTGGACTAATCTGTCATGTAGCAAAGTCTCAGTATATGGACGTGTTGAATTCATCTGCCATGTAGCTAATTCTCTGTATATAGACATGTTGGCCTACTCTACCATGTAGCTAACTCTCAATCCATGGACACGTAGTTCTCATCTTCCAAGGAGGTTTAGCTCTGTATATGGAAATGTTGCACTACTCTGCTGTGTATATAGCTTTCTGTATATGGACATTTTGGACATGTCTGCCATGTAGCTAGATCTCTGCGCATGGTTATTCTAAACTGATCTGCCATGTAGGTAGATCTCTGCATATGAACATATTGGACTTGTCTGCCATGTAGCTAGCTCTCTGTATATGTACATGTTGGACTCATCAGCCATGTAGCCTGCTCTCTGTGTATGAGAATGTCGGACTCACCTGCCTTGTAGCTCGTCCTCTGTATATACATATGTTGGACTCATCTGACATATAGCTAACTCTCAATATATGGACATGTGTGACTCATCTGCCATGTATCTAGGATTTTGTCTATGGACATGTTGAACTACTCTGCCATGAAGCTAACTCTCAGTATATGGAAACGTTAGACTCATCTGCCATGTAGCTGGCTCTCAGTATATGCCCACGTTGGACTCATCTTCATGTAGCTAGAACTCTGTATATGGAAATGTTGCATTACTCTGCCATGTAACTAGCTATGTGTATAGGGATATTTTGGAGTTGTCTGCCGTGTAGCTAGCTCTCTGTGCATAGATATGTTGGACTGATCTTCCATGTAGGTATCTCTCTGTATATTAACATATTGGACTTGTCTTCCATGTAGGTAGCTCTCAGTATATGGACATGTTGTACTCATAGGCCATGTAGCCAGCTCTCTCTGTATGAATATGTTTGACTCATCTCCTTTGTAGCTAGGCCACTACATATACACATGTTGGACTCATATGCCATGTATCTAACTCTCAGTATATGGACATGTTAGACTCATCTGCCATGTATATAGTACTCTGTATATGGAAATGTTCCACTACTCTGTCATGAATCTAACTCTCTGCATTTGGACATTTTGGACTCGTCTGCCATGTCCCTAGTTCTCTGTGCATTGATATCTTGGACTGATCTGCCATGTAGGTAGCTCTCTGCATATGAACTCATTGGACTTGTCTGCCATGTAGCTAGCTCTTAGTATATGGACATTTTGGACTTCACAACCATGTAGCCAGCTCTCTCTGTATGAATATGTTCGACTCATCTGCCTTGTATGTAGTCTTCTATATATACACATGTTGGACTCATCTGCCATGTAGCTAACTCTCAGTATATTGACATGATGTATTCATCTGCCATGTAGTTAGTTCTCAGTATATGGACATGTTGGATTACTTTGCCATGTAGCTAGCTCTCAGTATATGGACACGTTGGACTCATCTGCCATGTATCTAGAACTCTGTAGGTGGAAATGTTGCTCTACTCTGCCATGTAGCTAGCTTTCACTATATGGTCACGTGGTTCTCATCTGCCATGTAGCTAGAGCTGTGTATATGGACATGTTGCCCTATGCTGCCATGCAGCTAACTCTCTGTATATGGACATTTTTGACTCATCTGCCATGTAGCTAGCTCTCTTTTGCATTGATATGTTTGACTGTTCTGCCATGTAGGTAGCTCTCTGTATATGAACATACTGGAAGTGTCTGCTATGTCACTAGCTCACTGTATATGGTCATGTTGGATGCATCAGCCTTATAGCCAGGTAGCCTTGTAGGTAGTTCAGTATATGTACACATGTTGGACTCATCTGCCATGTAGCTAACTCTCAGTATTTGGACACATTGGATTCACCTTTCATGTAGCTAGCACTCTTCTTATAGACATTTTGGACTCATCTGCTATGTAGCTAGAACTATGTTTATGGAAATGTTGCTCTATTCCAACATGTAGGTAGATCTCTGTATATGGACATTTAGGACTCGTCTACCATGTAGCTAGCTTTCGGTGCATGGATATCTTGGACTGATCTGTCATAAGAACATATTGGACTAGTCTACCAAGTAGCTAGCTCTCACTATATGGACATGTTGGACTCATCAGCCATGTATCCAGCTCTCTGTGTATGAATATGTTTGACTTATCTGCCTTGTAGCTAACCCTCCAAATATACACATGTTGGACTCGTAGGCCATGTAGCTAACTCACAGTACATGGACATTTTGGACTCATCTTCCATGTGGCTAGTACTCTGTATATGGAAATGTTGCACTACTCTGTCATGTAGCTAGCTCTCTGCATATGGACATTTTGGACTCATCTTCCATGTAGCTAACTCTCTGTGCATGGAAATCTTGTACTAACCTTCCATTAGCTCTCTGCATATGGATATTTTGGACGCGTCTGCCACGTAGCTAGCTCTCTGTATATGGACAAGTTGCACTCATCAGCCATGTAGTCAGCTCTTCATGAACATGTTGGACTAATCTGCCTTGTAGATAATCCTCTATATATACATATCGTGGACTAATCTGCCATGTAGCTAACTCTCAGTATATCGACCTATTGAACTAATTTGTCATGTAGCTAGTACACTGTATACGGACATGTTGGACTATTCTGCCATGTAGCTCTCAATATATGGACACATTGGACTCATCTGCCATGTAGCTGGCTCTCTATATATGCACACGTTGGACTCATCTGCCATGTAGTTAGAACTCTGCATATGAAAATGTTGCACTATTCTGCCCTGTAGCCAGCTTTCTTTGCATAAATCTGCTGGACTGATCTGCCATGTAGTTAGCTCTTTGTATATGAACATATGGGACTTGTCTGCCATGTAGCTAGCTCTCTGTATATTGACATATTGAACTCATCAGCCATGTAGACAGCTCTATGTGTATGAACATTTCAACTCATCTGCCTTGTAGCTAATCCTCTACATATACACGTTGGACTCATCTGCCATGAAGCTGACTCTCAGTATATGGACATTTGGGACTCGTCTGCCGTGTAGCTAGTAATCTTTATATGGACATGTTGGACTACTCTGCCATGTACCTAGCTCCCTGTATATGGACATGTTGGTCTCATCTGCCATGAAGCTAGTAGTCTGTATTTGGACATGTTTAACTACTCTGCCATGTAGCTAGCTATCACTATATGGTCACATTGTTCACCTCTTCCATGTAGCTAGAGCTCTGTACATGGAAATGTTGCACTACTCTACCATATAGCTAGCATTCTGTATATGGACATTTTGGACTCGTCTGCCATGTAGCTAGCTCTCTGTGCATGGATATCACGGACTGATCTGCCATGTATTTAGCTCTCTGCATATAAACATATTGGACTTGTTTGCCATGTAGCTAGGTCTTAATATATGGACATGTTGGACTTGTCTGCCATGTAATTAGAGCTCTGCATATGGAAATGTTGTACTATTCTTCCATGCAGTTAATTCTCTTTATACGGTCGTTTTGGACTCGTCTGCCATGTAGCTAGCTCTCTGTACATTGATATGTTGGACTGATCTGCCATGTAGGTAGCTCTCTGTATATGAACATACTGGAATTTTCTGCTATGTCTCTAGCTCACTATATATGGTCATCTTGGACACATCAGCCTTGTAGCCAGCTCTCTGTATGAACATGTGGGACTCATCTGCCTTGTAGCTAGTTGACTCTATATAAACATGTTGGACTCATCTGTCATATAGCTAACTCTCAGTATGTGGACATGTTGGATTCATCTTTCATATAGCCACCTCTCTGTATATGGACATTTTGGACTCGTCTGCTATGTAGCTAAAACTCTGTATATGAAAATGTTGGAATTCTCTGCCATGTAGCTAGCTCTCAGTATATGGACACTTTGGATTCATCTGCCATGTAGCTACAACTCTGTATATGGACATTTTGCACTACTCTGACATATGGCTAGCTCTCTTGATATGAACATTTTGGACTCGTTTATCTCATAGATAGCTCTCTGTTCATGGATATGTTGGACTGATATGCAATGTAGGTAGCTCTCTGTATATGAACAAATGGACTTGTCTGATATGTAGCTAGCTCTTTGTTTATGAACATGTTTGACTAATCAGTCATGTAACCAGCTCTCTCTGTATGAACATGTTGGACTTATCTTCCTTGTAGCTATTTCTCTATATACACACATGATGGACTCATCTGCCATGTAGCTATTACTCTGTATATGGAAAATTTTGACGACTCTGCCATGTAGCTGGATCTCAATATATGGACACCTAGGACTCATCTGCCATGTAGCTAGAACTCTGTATTTGGAAATGTTGGATTACCCTGCCATGTAGCTGGATCTCAATATATGGACATGTTTGACTCACCTGCCAAGTAGCTAGAGCTCTGTGTATGGAAATGTTGCACTACTCTTCAATGTAGCAAGCTCTCTGTATATGGACTTTTTGGACTCATCTGACATGTAGCTAACTCTCTTTGCATAGATATGTCGGAATGATCTGACATATAGGTATCTCTCTGTATATGAACATATTGGACTTGTCTGCCATATAGCTAGCTCTCTCTATATCGACATGTTGGATTCACCAGCCATGTAGCCAGCTCTCTCTGTATGAACATGTTGGACTCATCTGCCTTCTAGATAGTCCTGTATATATACACATGTTGGACTCTTCTGCCATGTAGCTATTACTCTGTATATGGAAATTTTTGACGACTCTGCCAGGTAGCTAGCTGTCAGTATATGCACACGTTGGAATCATGTGCCATGTTGCTAGCTCTCTGTATATGGACATTTTGTATTTGTCTGCCATGTAGCCAGCTCTCTGTATATGGACACGTTGGATTAATCTACCATATAGATAGAACACTGTATATGGAAATGTTGTACTATTCTCCCATGTAGCTAGCTCTCTCTATATTGACATTTTGCACTCATCTGCCATGTAGCTAGCTCACTGTGCATGATATGTTTGACTTATCTGCCATGTACATAGCTCTCTGTATTTTTATACATTGGAATTGTCTGCCTTGTAGCTAGCTCTCAGTATATGGACATGTTGAACTCATCAGCCATGGAGCCAGCTCTCTCTGTATGAACATGTTGGACTCATCTGCCTTGTAGGTAGTCCTCTATATATACACATCGTCGACTCATCTGCCATGTAGCTAACTATCAGAATATGGACATATTGGACTCATCTGTAATTTAGCTACTACTTTGTATCTGTCAGTATATGGACACGTGGTAATCATCTGCCATGTAACTAGCTCTTTGTATAAAGACATTTTGGACTTGTCTGCCATGTATCTAGCTCACTGAATATGAACATGTTTGACTCATCAGCCATGTAGCCAGCTCTATGTGTATGAATATGTTAGACTCATCTGCCTTGTAGCTATCCCTTCAAATATTCACTTTTGTCTCATCTGCCATGTAGCTAACTCTCAGTATATGGACATGTTGTGCTCATCTGCCATATAGCTAATAATCTGTATATGGCCATGTTGAACTACTCTGCCATGTAGTTAGCTGTCACTATATGGACAGGTTGAAATCATCTGTAATGTTGCTAGCTCTCAGTATATGGACACCTAGGACTCATATAGGTAGCTCTCTGCATATGAACATATTGGACTTGTCTGCCATGTATCTAGCTCTCAGTATATGGACATGATGTATTCATCAGCCGTGTAGCCAGCTCTCTGTGTATGAACATGTTGGACTCATCTGCCTTTTAGCTATTCCTCTATATATACACATGTTGGATTCATCTGCCATGTAGCTAACTCTCAATATATGGACATGTTACACTAGTCTGTCATGTAGCTACTACTCTGTATATGGAAATGTTGCATTACCCGGCCATGTAGTTAGCTCTCTGTATATGGATGGACATTTTGCACTCGTATGCCATAATTGAACATATTGGACTTGTCTGCCATGTAGTTAGCTCTTTGTATATGGACATGTTGGAATCATCAGCCATGTCATCATGTCTCTCTGTATTAACTTGTGGGACTCATCTGCCTTGCAGCTAGATCTTTATGTATACACATATTGGATTCATCTGCCATGTAGCTAACACTCAGTATATGTACATTTTAGACTGTTCTGCCAAATAGCTAGTACTCTGTAAAAGGACATGTTGGACTACTCTGCATTGTAGCTAGATCTCAGTACATGGACACGTTTGACTCACCTGCCATGTAGCTAGAACACTGGATATGGATGTGTTGCATTACTCTGCCATGTAACTAGCTCTCTGTATATGGATTTTGGACTCTTCTGCCATATAGCTAGCACTCTGTGCATGAATATGTTGGACTGATCTGACAGATAGGTATCTCTCTGTACATGAATATATTAGACTTGTCTGCCATATAGCTAGCTCTCTGTGTATGGACATGTTGGACTCATCAGCCATGTAGCCAGCTCTCTCTTTATGAACATGTATGACTCATCAGCCTTGTAGCTAGTCCTCTATATATACACATGTTGGACTCATCTGCCATGTAGCTAGTACTCTGTATATGGAAATGTTGGACGACCCTGCTAGCTCTCTCTATGCAGACATTTTGCACTCGTCTTCAATGTAGCTAGCTCACTGTGAATGTATATGTTGGACTGATCTGCCATGTAAGTAGCTCTCTGTATTTGAACATATTAGAAAATTCTACATTGTAGCTACCTCTCTGTATATGGACATGTTGGACTCATCAGCCATGTAGCCAGCTCTCTCTGTATTAACATGTTGGATTCATCTGCCTTGTAGATATTACTCTGTATACGAACATGTTTGACTACTCTGCTATGTATTTGCCTCTGTATATGGCCATCTTGGACAGGTAGCTAGCTGTCTGTATATGGACGTATTGGAGTCATCAGGCATGCAGCCAGCTCTCTCTGTATGAACACATTGGTCTCCTGTGACTTGACGGTAGTCCTCTACATATACACATGTTGGACTCATCTGCCATGTAGCTAGCTCTCAGTATATGGATATGTTGGACTAATTTGCCATGTAAATATTACTCTTTTATATGGGCATGTTGGACTACTCTACCATGTAGCTAGATCTCACTATATGGACACATTGGACTTATCTGCCATTTAGCTAGTACAGTATATATGGAAATGTTGGACGACTCTGCCATGTAGCTAGCTGTCAGTATGTGAACACGTTGGAATCATCTGCCATGTAGCTAGCGCTCTGTATATGGACATTTTGGACTTGTCTGCCATGTAGCTAGCTCTCTGAATATGGACACGTTGGACTCATCTGCCATATAGCTAGAACTTTGTATATGGAAATGTTTCACTACTCTGTCATGTATCTAACTCTCTGTATAAGGACATGTGTACTCATCAGCCACGTAGTCAGCTCTCTGTGTATGAACATGATGGACTCATTTTCCTGGTAGCTAGTTATTGATATATATACATGTTGGAATACTCTGCCATGTGGTTGCTCTCAGTATATGGACACGCTGGACTCATCTGCCATGTAGCTACAAATCTGTATGTTGGACTGATCTGCAATGTAGGTACTTTTGTGTATATGAACAAAGAGGGCTTGTCTGCCATAAAGCTAGCTTTCTGTATATGGACATGTTGAACTCATCAGCCATGTAGCCATCTCTCTCTGTATGAACATGTTTGTCTTATCTTCCTTGTAGCTATTCCTCTATATATACACATGTTGGACTCTTCTGCCATGTAGCTATCTCTCAGTAGATGGACATGTTGGAATACTCTGTCATGTAGCTATCTCACAGTAAATGGACATGTTGGACACACCTGCCATGTAGCTAGAGCTCTGTTTAAGGAAATTTTGCACTACTCTGCCATCTAGCTAGCTCTCTGTATATGGACATTTTGCACCTGTCTGCCATGTAGCTAGCTCACTGTGCATGGACATGTTAGACTGATCGCCATGTAGGTAGCTCTCTGTATTTGAACATATTGGACTTGTCTGCCATGTAGCTAGCACTCTGTATATGGACATGTTGAACTTATCAGACATGTAGCCAGCTCTCTTTGTATGAACAGGTTGGACTCATCTGCCTTGTAGCTAGATCTCTATATATACACATGTTGGACTCATCTTCCAGATAGATAACTCTCAGTATATGAACATGTTGAACTCATCTGCCTTGTACCTAGTCCTCTATATATACACATGTTGGACTCATCTCCCATGTAGCTAACTCTCAGTATATGTACATGTTGGACTCATTTGTCATATAGCTAGATCTCTCTATATGGAAATGTTACACTTCTCTGACATGTGGCTAGCTCTCTGTATATGGACATTTTGGACTCCTGTGCCATGTAGATAGCTCTCTGTGCATGGATATGTTGGACTTATTTGCCATGTAGGAAGCTCTCTGTATATGAACATAATGGACTTCTCTGCCATATTGCTAGCACTCTATATATGGACATGTTGGAATCATCAGCCTTGTAACCAGCTCTCTCTGTATAATCATGTTGGACTCATCTGCCTTGTAGCTAGTCCTCTCTATATACAAATATTGGACTCATCAGCCATGTAGAGAGCTCTCTCTGTATTAACATGTTGGACTCATCTGCCTTGTAACTTGTCCTCTATATATACACATTTTGGACTCATCTGCCATTTAGCTAGTCCACTATATATACACATGTTGGACTTGTCTTCCATGTAGCTTGCTCTCTGTATATGGACATATCAGACTAATCTGCCATGTAGCTAGTATCCTGTATATGGACATGTAGGACTACTCTGCCATGTAGCTAGATCTCAGTATATCAACACGTTGGACTCATTTGCCATGTAGCAGGAACTCTGTATACGGAAATGTTGCACTACTCTGCCATGTAGCTAGTTCTAGGTATATGGACAATTTGGACTCGTCTGCCATGTAGCTAGCTCTGTGTGTATGCATATTTTGGACTGATCTGACATATATGTAGCTCTTTCTATATGAACATATTGGACTTGTCTACTATATAGCTAGCTCTCTGTATATGGACATATTGGAATCATGTTGGACTCATATGCCTTTCAGATAGCCCTCTGTATATACACATGTTGGACTCATCTGGCATGTAGCTATAACTCTGGACATGGAAATGTTGGACTACTCTGCCATGTAGCTAGATCTCAGTATATCGACACATTGGATTCATTTGCATGTAGCTGGAATGCTGTATACGGAAATGGTGCAATACTCTTCCATGTAGCTAGTTGTATGTATATGAACATTTTGAACTCATCTGCCATGTAATTAGGTCTCTGAACATGGATATGTTGGACTGATGTGATATATAGGTATCTCTCTGTATATGAAGATATTGGACTTGTCTGTCATATAGACAACTCTCTGTATATGGACATGTTGGACTCATCAGACATGTAGCCAGTTCTTTCTGTATGAACATGTTGGACTCATTTGACTTGTAGCTAGTCTTCTATATATACACATGTTTGACTTATCTGCCATGAATCTAACTCTCAGTTTATGGACATGTTGGACTCATGTGCCATGTAGCTAGTACTCTGTATATGGACATGCTGGACTACTCTTCTATGTAGCTAGCTCTAAGTATTTGGACATGTTGGTCTCATCTGCCATGTAGCTAGAGCTCTGTATACGGAAATGTTTCACTACTCTGCCATGTATCCAGCTCTCTGTATATGGACATTTTGGACTTGTCTACCATGTAGATAGCTCTCTGTGCATGGACTGATCTACTATGCATGTAGGTCTCTCTATATAGACATGTTGGACATACCAGTAATGTAGCCAGCTCTCTCTGTAAAAGTATGTTTGACACATCTGCTTTGTATCTAGTCCTCGATATATACACATGTTGGAATGCTCTGTCATGTTGTTGCTCTCAGTATATGGACACGTTGGACTCATCTGTCATGTAGCTATAACTCTATATGGAAATGTTGCAGTACTGTGCCATGTAGCTAGATCTCTCTATGTGGACATTTTATCCTTTTCTGCCATGTAACTAGCTTTCTCTGTATAGATATGTTGGACTGATCTGCCATGTAGTTAGCTCTCTGTATATGAAAATATCAGACTTGTTTGCCATGTAGCTAGATCTCTGTATATGGACATGTTGAATTCATCAGCTATGTAGTCAGTTCTCTCTGTATGAACATTTTGGACTCATCTGCCATGTGACTAATTCTCAGTATATGGCCATGTTGGACTCATGTGCCATGTAGCTAGTACTCTGTATATGGAAAAGTTGGCCGACTCTGCCATGTAGGTAGCTGTCAGTATATGGACACGTTGGAATCATTTGCCATGTAGCTAGTTCTCTGTATATGGACAATTTGGACTTGTCTGCCATGTAGCTAGCTCTCTGTATATAGACATGTTGGACTCATCAGCCATGTAGCCAGCAATCTGTGTATGAATATGTGGGACTCATCTGCCTTGTAGCTAGATCTCTATATATACACATGTTGAACTCATCTACCATGTAGCTAACACTCAGAATATCGACATGTTGGATTCATCTGCCATGTACCTAGTACTCTGTATATGGAAATGTTCTACTACTCTGCCATGTAGTTAGCTATCTGAATATAGACATTTTGGACTCTTCTGCCAAGTAGCAAGAACTATGTGCGTAGATATGTTGGACTGGTCTGCCCTTTAGGTAGCTCTCTGTATGTTAACATATTGGACTTGTCTGCCATGTGGCAAGGTCTCTGAAAATGGAATGTTGGACTTGTCTGCCATGCAGCCAGCTCTCTATGTATTAACATGTTGGACTCATATGCCTTGAAGCTAGATCTCTATATATACACATGTTGGACTCATCTGCAATGTAGCTAACACTCAGTATATTGACATGTTGTATTCATATGTCTTGTAGCTAGTACTCTGTATATGGACATATTGGACTACTCTGCCATTTAGCTAGAGCTCAGAATATGGACACATTGGACTCATCTGCCATGTAGCTAGAACTCTGTATATGGTATTGTTGCACACTCTGCCATGTAGCTAGCTCTCTGCATTTTTACATTTGGGACTCATCTGCCATGTAGCTAGCTCTCTGTGCATGGATACGTTGTACTGATCTGACATATAGGTAGCTCTCTGTATATGAACATATTGGACTTGCCTGCCATATAACTATGCATAGAGTTTTCAGTGACTAGCAATTTGGAAGTAGTTTGTCACTCTTTCTTCCTAGTCTGTCTTTGTTTTATAGCTCATCTGAAACCTTTCCACCATGGGTGACCGTGCTGATTATTTAAAACACCGGTGGCATGGCCCTCAGAATCACAGCAACTCAAACCACCACAGCACGACAGACAGACGAGAGGTGGACAATTATATCTATACTATCTCTTTAAATTTCAATGTCAATCTTGATATAAGCCTGATATAATCAAGATACATATAAGATATAATCAAGATACAATCAAGATGTTCTCTCCTAACCCTATCAATCATGTTATAATCCTATCAATCCTGATATAATCCAGATATATATAAGATATAATCAAGATGTTCTCTCCTAATCCTATCATTCCTGGTACAATCAAGATAAGCTTTCCCAAGATGGCGGCTCCTGGAACAGCTGAATGTCTGGATCCAGAAAATAATGAATTTCTGGATTCTCCTGCAAATTTCCCAGCTATAAACCCTCCGAACCTCCAAACATACCTATATATTTGTTAAAGAGTTCCAACACCAACTCATAAGTCCTCTTGACCCGGTATTCTGTGTTGTTGTTGACCGAGCTCCTCACTACAATTCTACCAGATCCACCATCTTCAAGGAAGGCCTGGTAGTGTAGTGGTTAAAAAACATGGCTGCGAACCCCGCGGTCGCAGCTCAAATCCTCCAGGACCTCCACGTGAGAGAGATGAGGCTTTCCACAACTTGCAGTTAAACAGCCTTGTGGCCCAGTATTCCGTGTTGTTGTTATTGGAGCTCCATGCTACATGTCTCGCTGCTCGAAGTTCTCACTGCTAGAAGTTCTCACTGAAAACTCTATGCATAGGAGAGAAACATTGTCAGATATAGGACTGGAAGTTGGGAGGGCACTCAGAAAGCGATTGTGGAAAAAAATGCCT
>NW_006408704.1:1083147-1088831 GCF_000296735.1 Chrysochloris asiatica
GTCGATTCTGACTCCATGGCACCTGACAACAACAACAGCCATATAACTAGCTCTCTGGATATGGATATGTTGGCCTCATCAGCTTTGTAGCAAGATCTCTCTGTATGAACATGTTGGACTCATCTGCCTTCTAGATAATCCTGTATATATACACATGCTGGACTCATCTGCCATGTAGCTAGTCCACTATATATGCACGTGTTGGACTCATCTTCCATGTAGCTAGCTCTCAGTATATGGACATGTTGGGATCATCTGTCATTTAGCTAGTACCCTGTATATGGACATGTAGGACTAATCGGCCATGTAGCTAGGTCTCAGTATATCAACACGTGGGACTCATTTGTCATGAAGCAGGAACTCTGTGTATGGAAATGCTGCACTACTCTGCCATGTAGCTACTTCTATGTATATGGACATTTTTGACTCATCTGCCATGTAGCTAACTCTGTGTGCATGAATATGTTGGATTGATCTGACATATAGGTAGCTCTCTCTTTATGAACATGTTGCACTTGTCTGCCATATAGCTACCTCTCAGTATATGGAGATGTTGGACTCACTTGCCATGTAGCTAGTTCTCTGTATATGGACATGTTGGACTCATCTGCCTATTAAAGAACTCTCAGAATATTGACACCTTGGAGTCATCTGCCATGTACCTAGTACTCTGTATATGGAAATGTTGCACTTCTCTGCCATGTAGCTAGCTCTCTGTATATGGACATTTTGGTTTCATCTGCCAAGTAACTAGCTCTCTGTGCATGGAAATGTTGGACTGATCTGCCATGTAGGTAGTTCTCTGTGTAGGCACATATTAGACTTGTCTGCCATTTAGCTAGCTGTCTGTATATGGACATGTTGAACTCGTCTGCCATGCACCAGCCCTCTGTGTATGAATATGATGGACTCATCTGCCTTGAGCTTGTCCTCTATATATACACATGTTGGACTCATCTGCCATGTAGCTAACACTCAGTATATGCATACGTTGGACTCATCTGCCATGTAGCTAGTACTCTGTATATGGACAGATTGGACTACTCTGCCATGTAACTAGCTCTCAATTTATGGACACTTTGGATTCATCTGACATGTAGCTACTACTTTGTAGATAGAAATGTTGGACTGCTCTGCCATGTGGCTAGCTCTCTGGATATGGACACCTTGGACTCATCTACCATGTAGATAGCTCTCTGTGCATGGATATATTGGACTGATCTACAATGTAGTTAGCTCCCTATATATTAACATATAGGACTTGTGTGTCATGTAGCTAGCTCTCTGTGTATGGAAATTTTGGACTCGTCTGCCATGTAGGTAGCTCTCTGTGCATGGATATGTTGGACTGATCTCCCATGTATATAGCTCTCTATATATGGACATGTTGGACCCACCAGTCATGTAGCCAGCTCTCTTTGTAATATGTTGGACTTATCTGCCTTGTAGCTGGTCCTCGATATATACACATGTTGGAATACTCTGCCATGTTGTTGCTCTCAATATACGGACACATTGTACTCATCTGCCATGTAGCTATAAATCTGTATATAGAAATGTTGCAGTATTGTGCTATGTAGTTAGATCTCTGTATCTGGACATTTTATAATTTTCTGACATGTAGCTAGCTTTCTGTGTATGGATATGTTGGAGTGATCTGCCATGTAGATAGCTCTCTGTATATGAACATATCGGACTTGTTTGCCATGTGGCTAGAGCTCTGTATATGGACATGTTGGAATCATCAGCCATGTAGACAGCTCTCTCTGTATGAACATTTTAGACTCATCTGCTTTGTAGCTAGTCCACTCTATATACACATGTTGAACTCATCTGCCATGTAGCTACATCTCAGTATATGGCAATGTTGGACTCATGTGCCATGTAGCTAGTACTCTGTATATGGAAATGTTGGACAACTC
Organism: Chrysochloris asiatica; assembly: GCF_000296735.1. NCBI lineage: Eukaryota > Metazoa > Chordata > Mammalia > Afrosoricida > Chrysochloridae > Chrysochloris > Chrysochloris asiatica. The sequence goes on from NW_006408704.1 coordinate 1,085,070, forward strand.
TGCCATGTAGCTAGCTGTCATTATATGGACACCTAGGATTCATCTACTATGTAGCTAGAACTCTGTATATGGAAATGTTGCATTACTCTGCCATGTAGCTAGCTCTCTGTATATGGATATTTTGGACTCTTCTGCCATGTAGTTTGCTCTCTGTGCATGGATATGTTGGCCTGATCTGCTATATAGGTAGCTCTCTGTATGTGAACATATTGGACTTGTCTGCCATGTAGCTAGCTCTCAGTATATGGACAAGTTTGGCTCATCAGCCATGTAGCCAGCTCTCTGTGTATGAACATGTTGGACTCATCTGTCTTGTAGCTAGTCCTCTGTATACACACATGTTGGATTCATCTGCAATGTAGCTAACTCTCAGTATATGGACGTGTTGGACTCATCTGCCATGTAGCTATAACTCTGTATTTGGAAATGTTGGACAACTCTGCCATGTAGCTGGATCTCAATATATGGACACGTTTGACTCACCTGCCAAGTAGCTAGAACTCTATATATGGAAATGTTGCACTACTCTGCCATCTAGCTAGCTCTGTGTATATGGACATTTTGGACTCATCTGACATGTAGCTAACACACTATGCATGGATATGTTGGACTGATCTGACATATAGAAATCTCTCTGTATATAAACATATTGGACTTGTTTTTAAATATAGCTAGCTCTCTGTATATGGACATGTTGGATTCACCAGCCCTGTAGCCAGCTCTCTCTGTACGAACATTTTGGACTCATCTGTCTGTATGTAGTCCACTCTATATATATACACATGTTGTACTCATCTGCCATGTAGCTAGTACTCTGTATATGGAAATGTTGAACGACTCTGCCAGGTAGCTATCTGTCAGTATATGCAGAGTATATGCAGAGTAAGCTGCATGGCAGATGAGTCCAACATATGTATCTTTGGAGGGAAAGTTTCAAGGGTGATCAGTCCAACATATCCATACACAGTGAGCTAGTTACATGGCAAGTGAGTCCAAAATGTCCATATACAGAGAGCTAGCTACATAGCAGAGTTGTGTAACATTTCCATATCCAGAGTTCTAGCTACATGGCAGAAGAGTCCAACGTGTGGATATACTAAAAGCAAGCTACAAGGCACATGGGTCCAACATGTTCATACAGAGAAAGCTGGCTACATGGCTAATGAGTCCAACTGTCCATATACAGACCTAGCTACATGGGAAACAAGTCCAATATCTTCATATACATAGAGCTACCCACATGGCAGATCAGTTCAACATATCCATGCTCAAAGAGCAAATTACATTTCAAACAAGTACAAATTGTCCATATATAGAGAGCTAGCTACATGGCAGGGTACTGTTACATTTCCATATACAGAGTTTTAGCAAAATGTCAGATAAATCCAACATGGCCATATACTGAAAGCTAACTAAATGGCAGATGAGTCCAATGTGTCCATATACAGAGAGCTAGCTACATGGCAGAGTAGCGCAACATTTCGATATGCAGAGTTCGAGCTACAAGGCAGATGAGTTCAACATGTTCATACTCAGAGAGTGACTACATGACTGATGAGTCCAACATGTACATATACAGAAAGCAGCTACATGGCAGATGAGTCAAACATTTCTATATACAGAGTACTAGCTACATGGCAGATGAGTCAAATATCTTCATATACAGACAGCTACTTACATGGCAGATCAGTCCAACATATCCGTGTACAGAGAGCGAGCTACATGGCATACGAGTCCAAAATTTCCATATACAAAGAGCTAGTTAAATGGCAGAGTAGTGCAACATTTCCATATACAGAGTTCTAGCTACATGGCAAATGAGTTCAATGTGTCCATATACAGAGAACTAGCTACACAGCAGAATAGTGCAACATTTCCATATATTGAGTTCTAGGTTTATGTCAGATGAGTCTAACATGTGTATATATAGAGGACTTGTTACAAGGCAGACAAGTTCAACATTTTCATACACAGAGAGCTGGCAACATGGCTGATGAGTCCAATATGTCCATATTGAGAGCTACCTACATAGCAGACAAGTTCAATATTTTCATATGCAGAGAGGTACCTACATGACAGATCAGTCCCACATATCCATGCATAGAGAGTTAGCTACAAATCAGACAAGTCAAAAATGTCCATATACAGAGAGCTAGCTACATGGCAGAGTAGTGCAACATTTCCATGTACAGAGTTCTATCTATATGGCAGTTGAGTCCAACATGTGTATATATAGAGGATTAGCTAGAAGGCAGAAGAGTCCACCATGTTCATACACAGAGAGCTGGTTACATGGCTTATGAGTCCAAAATGTCTATGTACAGAAAGCTAACTACATGGTAGAGTAGTGCAACATTTCCATATACAGAATTCTAGCTACATGGCAGATGAGATCATCATGTCCATATATAGAGAGCTAGCTACAATGCAGAGTAGTCCAAAGTGTCCATATACACACTTCTAGCTACATTTCAGATGAGTCCAACTTGTCCATATACTGAGAGCTACCTATATGGCAGAGTAGTCCAACATGCACATATACAGAGTTGTAGCTACATGGCAGATGAGTCCAACATGTCCATATACTGAGAATTAGCTTCATGGCAGATGAGTCCAAAATGTCCATATACTGAGAGTTAGCTACATGGCAGATGATTCCAACATGTGTTTATATAGAGGACTAGCTACAAGGAAGATGAGTCCAACATGTTCATACAGAGAGAGCTACATGGAAGGCAATACAGAGATCTAGCAATATGGAAGACAAGTCCAATATGTTCATATACAGAGAGCTAACTTTATGGGAGATCAGTCCAACATAACCATGCAAAGAGAGCTATCTACATTACAGAGGATTCCAAAATATCCATATACAGAGAGCTGCCTACATGGTGGAGTAGTGTAACATTTCCATACACTGAGTTCTCGATACATGGCAGATGAGTCCAAGGTGTCCAAATACAGAGTACTAATTACAAGGCAGATGGGTCCAACATGTCCATATACTGAGAGTTAGCTACATTGCAGATGAGTCCAACGTGTATATATTGAGGACTAGCAACAAGTCAGATGAGTCCAACATGACCATATACTGAGAGTTAACTACATTGCAGACAAGTCCATGATGTGTATATTTAGAAGGCCAGCTACAAGTCAGGTGAGTCGAACATATTCACACAGAGAGAGCTGGATACATGGCCGATGAGTACAACATGTTCATATACAGAAAGATAGCTACATGGCAGACAAGTTCAACATGTTCATATCCAGGGAGCTACCTAGATGGCAGATCAGTCCAACATATCCATGCGGAGAAAGCTAGCTACATTTCAGACGAGTCCAAAATGTACATATACAGAGAGCTAGCTACATGACAGAGTAGTGCAACATTTCCATATACAGAATACTAACTACATGGCAGATGAGTACAACATGTCCATAAACTGAGAACTAACTACATGGCAGAATAGTCCAACATGTCCATATACTGAGAGTTAGCTACCTGACGGATGAGTCCAACATGTGTATATATAGAAGACTAGATACGATGAAGATGAGTCCAACATGTTCATACAAAGAGAGCTGGCTACAAGGCTGATGAGTCCAACATGTCTATATGCAGAGAACTAGCTACATGGCAGATAATTCCAATATGTACATATACAGAGAGCTGCCTACATGGCAGATCAGTCCAACATGTCGATGCACAGAGAGCTAGCTACATAGCAGACGAGTACAAAATATCCCTGTACAGAGAGCTAG
>NW_006408704.1:1089204-1095263 GCF_000296735.1 Chrysochloris asiatica
ATGTTCATATACAGAGAGCTACCTACATGGCAGATCAATCAAGCATAGCTATGCACAGAGAACTAGCGACATGGCTGACGAGTCGATAATGTCCATATACAGAGAGCTAGATACATGACAGAGAATTGCAAAATTTCCATGTACTGAGTTCTAGCTACATGGCAGATGAATCCAACATGTCCATATACTGAGATCCAGCTACATGACAAATGAGTCCAACGTGTTCATACACTGAAAGTTATCTACATAGCAGATGAGTCCAACATGTACATAAACTGAGAGTTAGCTACATGGCAGATGAGTCCAACATGTATATATAGAGGACTAGCAACAAGTCATATGTGTCCAACATGTCCATATAATGAGATTTAGCTACATGGCAGTTGAGTTCAACATGTGTATATTCGAAAGCTAGCTACAAGGAAGATGAGTTAAACATATACATTCAGAGAGAGCTGGATACAGGGCTGGTGAATACAACATGTTCATATACTTAGAGCTAGCTACTTGGTCGCTAATTCCAGTATTTTCACATGTAGAGAGCTACCAACATGGCAGATCAGTCCAAGATATCCATATACAGAGAGCTAGCTACATGGCAGCATAGTGCAACATTTCCATATACAGAGCTCTACCAACATGACAGATTTTCATATACTGAGAGCTAGTTACATGGCTGAGTAGTCCAACATGTCCATATAAAGAGTACTAGCTACATGGCAGATGAATCCAACAGGTCCATATACTGAGAGGTAGCTAAATGACAGAGTGGTGCAACATTTCCATAAACAGAGTTCTAGCTACATGGCAGATGAGTCCAACGTGTCCATATACTGAGAGTTAGTTACATGGCATATAAGTCTAACATGTTTGTATTTATAGGGCAAGCTACAACTCAGATGGGTCAAACATGTTCATACAGAGAGAACTGGCTACATGCTTCGGACACCAACATGTCAATATACTGAGACCTAGCTATATGACAGACAAGTCCAATATGTTCGTATGCAGAGAGCTACCTACATGGCAGATCAGTCCAAGATATCCATGCACAGAGAGCAAGCTACATACAGACGAGTCCAAAATGTCTATATATAGAGAACTAGCTACATGACAGAGTAGTGCAACATTTCCAGATGCAGAGTTCTAGCTACATGGTAGATGAGTCCAACATGTCCATATACTGAGTGTTAGCTACATAACAGATGAGTCCTACATGTGTATATTTAGAAGCCTAGCTACAAGGCAGATTAGTAGAACATATTCATACAGAAAAAGCTGGTTACATGGCTTATAAGTCTAATATTTCCTTATACTGAGAGTTACCTACATGGCAGTCAAGTCCAATATGTTCATATACAGAGTTCAACCTACATGGCAGATTACATCAACATGTCCATGCACAGAGAGGTAGATACATGGCAGATGAGTCCAATATGTTCATATACAGACAGCTACCTACATGGCAGATCAGTTCAACATATCCACGCATAGAAAGCTAGCTACATGGAAGACGAGTCCAAAATGTCCATATACAGATAGCTAGCTTCATGGCATGGTCGTGCACCATTTCCACATATAGAGTTCTAGCTACATGGCAGATTAGTCCAACGTATCCATTTACTGAGAGCTACCTGCATGCCAGAGTAGTCCAACATGTCCATATACAGAGTACTAGCTACATGGCAGATGAGTCGAGCATGTCCATATACTGAGAGATAGCTACATGACAGATGAGTCCAACATGTGTATGTTTAGAAGGTTAGTTACAAGGCAGATGAGTCGAACATGTTCATAAACAAACAGCTGACTATATGGCTGATGATTGCAACATGTTCATATACAGAGAGATAGCTACATGGCAGATCAGTCCATCATATCTATGCACAGAGAGCTAGCTACATGGCAGACGAGTCCAAAATGTCCACATACAAGTACTAGCTGTATGGCAGATGAGTCCAACAGATCCATATACTGAGAGTTACCTACAAGGCAGAGAAGTCCAATATGTTCATATACAGAGAACTACCTGCATGGAAGATCAGTCCAACATATCCATGCACAGAGAGCTAGCTACATAGCAGATGAGTACAAAATATGCATGTGCAGACAGCTACCTATATGACAGAGTAGTGAACATTTCCATTTACAGAGTACTAGCTACATGGCAAATGAGTCCAACATGTCCATATACTGAGAGCTAGCTACATGGCAGAGGAGTCCAACATTTATATATACCGAGGACTAGCTATATGGCAGGCAAGTCCATCATATCCATATATTGAGAGATAGCTACATGCAAGATGAGTCCAGCATGTGTATATGTAGAGGACTAACTAAAAGGCAGATGGTTCCATAATGTTCATACAGAGAGAGCTGGCTACATGGCTGATGAGTCCAACATGTCCATATACAGAGAGATAGCTACATGGCAGACAAGTTCATTATGTTCATATAAAGGGAGCTACCTACATGGCAGATCAGTCCAACATATCCTTGAGGAGAGAGAGCTAGCTTCATGCCAGAGTAGTGCAACATATCCTTATACAGAATACTAACTACATGGCAGATGAGTCCAACGTGTCCATAAACTGAGAACTAGCTACATGGCAGAGTAGTCCACAATGCCCATATACAGAGTACTAGCTACACAGAAGATGAGTCCAACATGTCCATATACTGAGAGTTAGATACATGGCAGATGAGTCCAACATGTGTATATATAGAGGACTAGCTACAAGGAAAATGAATCCAACATGTTCATACAGAAAGAGCTGGCTACAAGGCTGATGAGTCCAACATGTCTATATGCAGAGAGCTAGCTACATGTCAGAGAAGTCCAATATGTACATATACAGAGAGCTACCTACATGGAAGATCAGTCGAACATATCCATGCACAGAGAGGTAGCTACATGGCAGACAAGTAAAAATTTCCTTGAACAGAGAGCTAGTTATAAGACAGAGTAGTGCAACATTTCCATATACAGAGTTCAAGCTACATGGCAGATGAGTCCAACATTTCCATATACTGAGAGTATGCTATATGGCAGATGAGTCCAATATTTGGATATATAGAGGACTACCTACAAGGAAGATGAGTCCAACATGTTCATACAGAGAGAGCTGGCTACATGGCTGATGGTACTATATGTCCATATACAGGGAGCTAGCTACATGGCAGACAAGTCCAGTATATTCATATAGAGACAGCTGCCTACATGGCAGATCAGTCCATCATATGCATGCACAGAGGGGTAGCTAAATTGCAAACGAGTCCAAAGTGACCATATACAGAGACCTAGATACATTGCAGAGCAGTGCAACATTTCCATATACAGAGTTCTACCTACAGGGCAGATGAGTCCAACTTGTCCATATAATGAGAGTTAGGTACATGGCAGATGAGTCCAGCAAGTCCATATACTGAGAATTAGCTACATGACAGATGAGTACAACATGTGTATATATAGAGAACAAGATACAAGCTGATGAGTCCAACGTGTTCATACAGAGAGAGCTGGCTACATGGCTGGTGAGTACAACATTTCCATAATCACAAAGCTAGCTACATCGCCGACATGTTCAATATGTTCATATACAGAAAGCTAGCTACATGGAAGAATACTGCATCATTTCCACATACAGAGTTCTAACTACATGATAAATGAGTCAAACTTGTCCAAATTCAGAGAACTAGCTATATGGCAGAGTAGTACAACATGTCTATATAAAGAGTACTAGCTAAATGGCAGATGTGTCCAAATGTCCATATAGCGACAGTTATCTACATGGCAGATGAGTCCAACATGTGTATATATAGAGGATTAGCTACAAGGCAGATGAAGCCAACATATTCATAAAGAGAGAGCTGGCTACATGGCTGATGACTCCAAGATGTCCATATACAGAGAATTAGCTACATGGCAGATAAGTACAATATGCTCATATACAGAGAGCTAACTGCATGGCAGATCAGTCCAACATATCCATGCTCAGACAGGTATCTACATGGCAGACAATTCATACATGTCCATATACAGAGAGCTAGCTACATGGCAGAGTAGTGCAACATTTGCATATACAGCGTTCTATCCACATGGCAGAGGAGTCCAACGTGTCCATATACTGTGAGGTAAGTTCATGGAAGTGTTGTCCAACATATCCATATACACAGTATTAGCTACATGGCAGATGAGTGTATCATGTCCATATACTGAGTGTTAGCTACATGGCAGATGAGTTTAACATGTATATAAAGAGGATTAGCTAAAAGGAAGATGAGTACAACATGTTCATACAGAGAGAGCTGTCTACATGGCTGATGAGTCCAATATATTCTTATACAGAGAGCAGCTTATATGGAAGATCAGTCCAGTATATCCATGCACATAGAGCTAACTACATTGCACACTAGTCCAAATTGTCCATATACAGAGAGCTAGCTACATGGCAAAGTAGTGCAACATTTCCATATACAGAGTTCTAGTTACATGGCAGATGAGTCCAACGTGTCCATATACTGAGAGCTACCTACATGGCCAAGTAATCCACCATCTCCATATATAGAGTACAAGCTACATGGCAGATGACTCCAACGTGTCCCTCTACTGAGTGCTAGATACATGAGAGAGTAGTCCAAGATGTCCATATACAGAGTACTATCTAAATGGCAGATGAATCCAACATGTTCATATACAGAGAGGTGGCAATATGGCAGATGAGTCCAACATGTGTATATTTAGAGGACTAGCTAAAAGGCAGATGAATCCAACATGTTCATACAGAAAGAGCTGGCTACATAGCTGATGAGTCCAACACTTCAATATACAGAGAGCTAGCTACATGGAAGATAAGTCCAATATGTTCATATACAGAGACCTAGCTATGTGGCAGATGAGTCCAATATATCCAAATTCAGAGAGCTAGCTACATGGCAGACGAGTGCAACATTTACATATATAGAGTACTACCTCCATGGCCGACAATTCCAACATGTCCATATACTGAGAGCTAGCTACATATGCATATACAGAGTACAAGCTTCATGGCAGATGAGTATAACATATCCATTTACTGAGAGCTAGCTACATGGAAGAGTAATCCAACATTTCTATATACAGAGTTCTACCTACATGGCAGACAATTCCAATATGTTCATATACATAGAGCTACCTACATGGCAGATCTGTCCAACATATCCATGCATAGAGAGCTAGCTACATGTCAGATGAGTCCAAAATGTCCATATACAGAGGTAGCTACATGGCAGAGTAGTTAAACATGTCCATATACAGAGTTCTACTACATAGCAGACAAGTCCAACAATGTCTATACAGAATACTAGAAACATGGCAGATGAGTCCCACATGTCCATATACTGAGAGTGAACTACATATCAGATGAGTCCACATCTGTATATTTAGAAGGCTCGCTACATGGCAGATGAATCCAACATGTCCATACAGAGAGAGCTGGCTACATGGCTGATGAGTCCAACATGTCCACATCCTGAGAGCTAGCTACATGCAGACAAGTCCAATATGTTCATATACAGAGAGCTAAATGGCAAATCAGTCCAACATACCCATGCACAGAGAAATAGCTATATGGCAGACGAGTCCAAAATATCCATATGCAGAGTTAGCTACATGGCAGAGTAGCACAACATGTGCAAATACAGAGTACTAGATACATGACATATGACTCCAACTTGTCCAAATATTGAGAGCTAGCTACACGGCAGAGTACTTCAAGATTTCCATATACGGAGTACTAGCTACATGGCAGATGAATCCAACATTTCCATGTACTGAGTATTAGCTTTGTGGCAGATGAGTCCAACATGTGTATACATAGAGGACTAGCAACAAGGCAGATGAGTCCAACATGTCCATATACAGATAGCTATCTACATGGCAGACAAATTCAATATGTTCATATACAGAGAGCTACCTACATGTCAGACCAGTCAAACATATCCATGCACAGAAAGCTAGCTACATGGCAAACTAGTCCAAAATGTCCATATACAGAGAGCTAGCTACATGGCAGAGTAGT
>NW_006408704.1:1095713-1114027 GCF_000296735.1 Chrysochloris asiatica
TATTCTTTTTCTTTCTACACTACTATTCCTAATTATCTACATTACTACTTTCACTACTCCACTCCCCTGCTTCTTCTCTACATTACTCTCTCTATCCTCCCTCCATTCTTGTCTAGTCTCCTCTCCACCTCATATTCCTTCTTCTCTCCCTACTTCTTTCTGCTTCTACTTACTTCTCTCATTCTTGCATCTACATCTCTTACCACTCTCCTTTTATCTCCTCCTTTCTTGTACTCCTTTTTTCTATCTTACAACCCCCTTATATACCATTAAAAAAACATTGCTTTTATAGTAATCAATGACATCAAGGTACAATCTATCTTGGGGCACATTCCTCATGGTTTAAAATTCTAAATTTACAACAGGGATGAGAAGTTACAGCAAAAACATTATCTCAAGGCATAGGAGACATTCAGTCGCCTTAAAAACTTTTAGTTAAACATTTGTTCATACATAAATCTATTCTTTTCGCTGAGAAGCAAATTAACCTTCACATATGTTTCTTAACCTTTGTCTGTTAGGTGCAATTAACTCTCCATTAACTTCTTCCATACACTATCTGTTTATAGCCTACAAAAACATCACTTATCAGGGAAACTGAGGCTATGAAAAACAACTTCTCTGTTTTACTGATCATTAATTTAAGAACGTCTAAGTCAGACTTTTTATTAAGTATCTGTGTATACCCATAGCTTTTATTTATGGCATGGTTGCTTTTTAGGGGTACTTTTATTGCCTTAACTAAGGCTACAAGGAAGAATATTTATAATCACTAAACCTAAGCAGGTAGTAATTCAATTGACAAATCCTGTCTGCTAGCAGTCTTAAGAATATTGTTAATATAAGCATTAAAACTACCTATGATTACAAGTAGAATAAAATGTAGCTAATGTGTGGCTTCTAACTTTTAATAAAAATATACTAAAGTGTAGGAGAGTCACAGATCTAAAGTAAAGGGATACTAATAAAATCATGAATAAATCAGAGAATGATTCAACAAGAGAAAATTTTAACTAGGGGTCTAAGCTTAAAAAAATAATAAAACAACTATTTGTGGCTCTGCCATCCAAAGAGAAAAAGAAAGAAAAAGAAAAGAATATAGTTCATTGTTGCTTTGCAAAAACAATGAATTCTTCATGTGCAGGTTCACCCATGTCTCATTTCCTTATTCCAATTCCTCGATTAATATGTCTCAATTTTTTATTTTATTCCTTAAATAATTATGGCCCTGGTCACATATCCATATACAGAGTACTAGCTACATGGCAGATGGGTCCAACATATCCATATCCTGAGAATGAGCTACACGGTTGATGAGTCCAACATGTGTATATTTCGAGGGATTGCTACAAGGCAGATGAGTCCAATATGTACATATAAAGAGAGCTGACTACAAGGCTGATGAATCTAACATATAGATATACTGAGAGCTAACTACATGGCAGACAAGTCTAATATGTTCCTATACAGAGAGCTATCTACATGGCAGATCAGTTCAACATATCCATATACAGAGTTCAAACTACATGACAGACGAGACCAACGTGTCCATGTACTGAGAGCTAGCTACATGGCAGACAATTCCAACAATCCCTAAGCAGAATACCAGGAACATGGAAGATGTTCATATACTAAGAGCTAGTTACATATCAGATAAATCCACATGTGTATATTTAGAGGGCTAGCTACAAGACAGATGAGTCCAACATGTTCATAGAGAGAGAGGATGATGAGTCCAACATGCCCATATACAGAGACCTAGCTACATGCCATACAAGACGAACATATTCATGTACAGAGAACTAACTACATGGCAGAGCAGTCCAACATAATCATGCACAGAGAGCTAGCTACATGGCAGATGAGTTCAAACTGTCCATATAGAGAGACCTAGCTACGTGGCAGAGTAGTGCAACATGTCCATATTCTGAGAGTTAGCTACATGGCAGATGAGTCTAACATGGGTATATATAGAGGACTAGCTACAAAGCAGAACAGTCCAACATGTTCATACAGAGAGAGATGGCTACATGGCTGAGGAGTCCAAGATGTCTATAGGCAGAGAGCAAGCTACATGGCAGATAATTCCAATATGTTCATATACAAGAGGTACCTAAAAGGCAGATCAGTCAAATATATCCATGTACACACAGCAAGATACATGGCAGAGGAGTCCAACATGTCCATATACAGAGAGCAAACTTTTTGGCAGATGAGTCCAGTACATAGTCAAGTACAGAGAGTTAGATACATGGCAGAGTAGTCCAACCCATATACAGAATACTTGCTACATGGCAGATGAGTCCAATGTATCCATATACTGAGAATTAGCTACATCGCTGATGATGGCAACATGTTCGTACACAGATAGTTGGCTACATGGGTGATGACTCCAACATGTCCATACACTGAGAGCTAACTACATGGCACACAAGTCCAATATGTTCATATACAGAGAGCTACCTACGTTGCAGATCAGTCCAATATATCCATGTACAGAGAGCTAGCTACATGGTAGACGAGTCCAAAATTTCCATATACAGAGAACTACCTACATGGCAGAGTAGTGCAACATTTCCTTATAAAGAGTTCTAGCTACATGTCAGATGAATCCAACATATCCATATACTGAGAGCTAGCTATATGGCAGAGTAGTGCAACATTTCCATGCACGGAGTTCTAGCTACATGGCAGATGAGTCCAACATGTCCAGATACTGAGAGTTAGCTACATGGCAGATGCGTGCAATATGTGTATATTTAAAGGTCTAGCTACAAGGCAGATGAGTCCAACTAGTTCATACACAGAGAACTGGCTACATGATTGATAAGTCAAACATGTCTGTATACTGAGACCTAGCTTCATAGCACACAAGTACAATATGTTCATATACAGAAAGCAACCCACGTGGCAGATCAGTCCAACATATCCATGTACAAAGAGCTAGCAACTTGGCAGATGAGTCCAACGTGTCCATATACAGAGAGGTAGCTACATGGCAGAGTAGTGTAACATTTCCATACACAGAGTTCTAGCTACATGGCAGATGAGTCCAACGTGTCCATATACTGAGAGCTAGATACATGGCAGAGTGGTCCAACATGTCCATATAAATGTACTAACTATATGGCAGATGAGTCCAACATGTCCATATACTGAGAGCTAGCTACATGGCAGAGGAGGCCAACATGTCCATAAACTAAGAATAAGCTACATGGCAGAAACGTGCAATATGTTCATATACAGAGAGCTACCTATATGGCAGATCAGTCCAACATACCCATGTATAGACAGCTAGATACATGGCAGATGAGTCCAAAATATCCATATACAGAGAGCTAGTTACATAACAGAGTAGTGCAATATTTACATACACACAGTTCTAGCTACATGGCAGATGAGTTCAATGTGTCCATATACTTAGAGATAGCTGCATGGCAGATGAGTTCAACATGTGTATATTTACAGGGCTAGCTAGAAGACAGATGAGTCCAACATGTTCATACACAGAGATCTGGCTACATGTGTGATGAGACAACATGTGCTAGCTACATATCAGAGAGGGCAAACATGTGCATATACAAAGAGTAAGCTACATGTCAGACAAGTCCAATATGTTCATATACAGAGTCCAACATACCCATGTATAGACAACTAGGTACATGGCAGACTAGTCCAAAATGCCCATATGCAGAGAGTTAGCTACATGACAGAGTAGTGCAATATTTCCATACACAGAGTTCAAGCTACATGGCAGATGGGTTCAACGTGTCCATATACTGAGAGCTAGCTACATGGCAGAGTAGTCCCTCATGTCCATATACAGAGCACTAGCTACATGGCAGTTGAGACCAACATGTCCATATACTGAGATTTAGCTACATGGCAGATGAGTTCAACATTTGTATGTATAGGGGACTAGCTACAAGGCAGATGAGTCCAACATGTGTATATATTGAGGACAAGCTACAAAGCAGATGAGTCCAACATGTTCATACAGAGAGAGCTGGCTACATAGCTGAAGAGTCCAACATGTCCATATACAGAGAGTTAGCTGCATGGCAGACAAGTCCAATATGTTCATATACAGTGAGCTACCTACATGGCAGATCAGTCCAACATATCCAAGCATAGAGAGCTAGCTACATGTCAGTGGTGTCCAAAATGTCCACATACAAAGAGTTAGCTACATGGCAAAGTAGTACAACATTTTCATATACAGACTTCCAGCTACATGGTACATGATTCCAACTTGTCCTTATATTGAGAGCTAGCTACATGGTAGAGTAGTACTACATGTCCATATACAGAGTACTAACTACATGGCAGATGAGTCCAATGTGTCCATATAATTTGAGTTAGCTACATGACAGATGTGTAAACCGTGTCCATATACTGAGAGGTAGCTACATGGCAGATGAGTCCAACATGTGTATATATAGAGGACTATCTACAAGGCATATGAGTCCAACATGTTCATAGACAGCGAGCTGGCTAAATGGCTGATGAGTTCAACATGTTCATATATAGAGAGCTAGCTACTTGGCAGACATGAAAATATGTTCATTTACAGAGAGCTACTTACATGACAGATCAGTCCAACGTATCCATGCACAGAGAGCTAGCTTCATGGCAAATGAGTCCAACATGTCTATATTTAGAGAACTAGCTACATGCAGATTAGTGCAATATTTCCATATACAGAGTTCTTGCTACATGGTAGATGAGTCCAACATGTCCATATGTTGTTGTTGTTATTAAGTGCCGTCGAGTCGGGTCCGACCCATAGCGACCCTGTAGAGGGGTTTCCAGGGGTGTAAAATTTTACGGGAGTAGAAAGCCTCATCTTTCTCCCGCGGAGCGGCTGGTAGATTCGAACTGCTGACCTTAAGGTTCGCAGCCTGATTCGTAACCACTACGCTACCAGAGCTCCTTATACTGAGAGTTAACTACATGGCAGATGAGTCCATCATGTTCAATGAGAGAGAGCTGGCTTCATGGCTCATGTGTCCAAGATGTCCATATGCAGAGAGCTAGCTACTTTGCAAACAAGTCCAATATGTTCATATACAGAGACCTGCCTACTTGGCAGATCAGTCAAACATATCCATATACAGAGAGCTAGCTACATGGCAGATGAGTCCCAAATGTCAATATACAGAGATCTTATTATATGGCAGAGTAGTGCAACATTTCCACGTACAGAGTTCTATCTATATGTCAGATGAGTCCAACATGTCCATATACTGAGAGTTAGGTACATGGTAGATGAGACCAACATGTATTTATAAAGAAGACTAGCTGCAACAAATGTGAGTCCAAAATGTTCTTAGAGAGTGAGCTGGCTACATGGCTCATGAGTCAAACATATCCATATGCAGAGAGCTAGCTACATGACAGACTAGTCCAATATGTTCATTTACAGAGAGCTACCTACATGGCAGATCAGTTCAACATAACCATGCACAGAGAGCTAGCTTCATGACAGATGAGTCCAAAATGTCCACATACAGAGAGCTAGCTACATGGCAGAGTAGTGCAATATTTCCAACTACAGAGTTTTAGCTACATGGCAGATGAGTCCAACGTATCCATATACTAAGAGCTAACTACATTGCAGAGTAGTCCAACATTTCTATATACAGAGTATTAGCCATATGGCAGATGAGTCTAATGTGTCCATATAATTTGAGTTAGCTACATGGCAGATCAGTCCACCGTGTCCATATACTGAGAGGTAGCTACATGGCAGATGAGTCCAACATGTGTATATAGAGAGGACTATCTACAAGGCAGATGAGTCCAACATGTTCATAAACAGAGAGCTGGCTACATGGCTGATGATTCCAACATGTCCATATACAGAAAACTACCTACGTGGCAGACAAGTCCAATATGTTCATATACAGGGAGCTACCTACCTGGTAGATCAGTCCAACACATTCATGCACATAAAGCTAGCTACATGACTGATGAGTCCAAAATGTCCATATACAGAGAACTAGCTATATGGCAGAGTAGTCCAACATTTCCATGCACAGAATAATAGTTACATGGCAAATGATTTCAATATGTCCATATACTGAGACTTAACCACATGAAAGGTGAGTCCAGCATATCCATGTACTTAGAGTTAGCTACAGGCGGATGAGTACAACATGTTTATAGAGAGAGGCCTATCAACAAGGCAGATGACTCCAACGTGTTCATACAGAGAGAGCTGGCTACATGCCTGATGAGTCCAACATGTCCATATATAGAAAGATAGCTACATGGCAGACAAGTCCAATATGTTCATATACAGAGAGCTACCTACATGACAGATCAGTCCAACATACCCATGCTCAGAATGGTATCTACATCACAGACAAGTCCATAATATCCAAATACAGAGAGCTAGCTACATGGCAGAGTAGTACAACATTTCCATATACAAAGTTCTAGCTACATGGTAGATGAGCCAAACGTGTCCATATACTGAGAGCTAAACAAATGGCAGAGTAGTCCAACATTTCCATTTAGAGAATAGTAGCTACATGTCATATGAGTCCAACATGTCCATATACTGAGAAATAGCTACATGGCAGATGAGTCTAACATGTGCAAATACTGAAAGTTTTCTAAATGGAAGATGAGTCCATCATGTCCATATACTGAGAGTTAGCTACATGGCAGATGAGTCCAACATGATTATATATAGAAGACTAACTTCCTAGCAGATGACTCCAACACATTCATACACAGAGAGAAGGCTACATGTCAGATGAGTCCAAAATGTCCATATACAGAGATCTTGCTAAAAGGCAGAGTAGTGCAACATTTCCATATACTGAGAGTTAGCTTCATGGCAGATAATTCCAACATGTGTATATACATAGGACTAGCTACAAGGTAGATGTTTCCAACATATTCATACAGAGAGAGCTGGCTACATGGCTGATGAATCCAACATGTCCATATACAGAGAGCTAGCTACATGGCAGACAAGTCCAATATGTTCATATACAGGGAGCTCCTTACATGGCAGATCAGTCCAACATAACCATGCACTGAGAGCTAGCTACATGGCAGATGAGTTCAAAATATCCATATACAGAGAGCTAGCTACATGGCAGAGTAGTGCAACATTTCCATATACAGAGTTCTAGCTACATGGCAGATGAATCCAAAATATCCATATACTGAGAACTAGCTATATGGCAGAGTAATCCAACATTTCCATATACAGAATATTAGCTACATGGCAGATGAGTCCAACATGTCCATATACTGAGAGCTCCATGGCAGATGAGTCCAACATGTGTATATATAGAGAACTAGCTACAAGGTAAATGAGTCTGCCATGTTCATACAGAGAAAGCTGCATACAAGGTTGATGATTCCAACATGTCCATATACAGAGAGCTAGCTACATGGCAGAAAAGTCCAACATGTTCATTTACAGGGAGCTCCCTACATGGCAGATCAGTCCAACAGTTCCATGGACAGAGTGCTAGATTCATGGCAGATGAATCCCAAATGTCCATATACAGAGAGCTTGCTACATGGCAGAGAAGTGCAACATTTCCATTTACAGAGTTCTAGATACATGACAGATGAGTCCAACGTGTCCATATACTGAGAGCTAGCTACATGGCAGAGTCGTCAAACATGTCCGTATACAGAGAACTAGCTACATGGCAGATGAGTTCAACATGCATATATATAGAGGACTATTTTAAGACAGATGAGTTCAAAAACTTCATACAGAGAAAGATGGCTACATGGCTGATGAGTCTCACATGTCCATATACTGAAAGCTAGCTGCATGGGAGACAAGTCCAATATGTTCACCTACACAGAGCTATCTACATGCCAGATCAGCCCAATATATCCATGCACAGAAAGCTAGCTACATGGCAGAAGATTTCAAAGGTCAATATATGGAGAGCAAGCTATATGGAAGAAAACTCCAATATTTTCATATATAGAGGGCTAACTACATGACACATCAGTCCAAAATGTCAATATACAGAGAGTTAGCTAAATGGCAGAGTAGTGCAACATTTCCTTATACAGAGTTTTAGCTACATGGCAGATGAATCCAACGTGTCCATATACTGAGAGCTAGCTACTTGGCAGACAACTCTAACATTTCCATACACAGAATCCTAGTTACATGGCAGATGATTCCAACATGTCCAAATACTGATAGTTAGCTACATGGCAGGTGAATCCAACTTATATATATACTTAGAGTTAGCTACATGGTAGATGATTCTAACATGTTTATATATAGAGGCCTAGAGACAAGGCAGATGAGTCCAACATGTTCATATACAGAGAGCTACCTACATGACAGATCAGTCCAACATATCCATATACAGAGAGGAGGCTACATGGT
The DNA here is from genome assembly GCF_000296735.1 of Chrysochloris asiatica. NCBI lineage: Eukaryota > Metazoa > Chordata > Mammalia > Afrosoricida > Chrysochloridae > Chrysochloris > Chrysochloris asiatica. Next base: position 1,104,097 of record NW_006408704.1, read on the forward strand.
AGAGTAGTGCAACATTTCCATATATAGAGTTCTAGCTACATGATAGATGAGTCCAACATGTCCGTATACTGGGAGCTAGCTACATGGCAGAGTAGTCCAACATTTCCATATACACAATACTAGCTACATGGCAGATGAGTCCAACATGTCCATATACTGAGAGTTAGCTACATGGATATGAGTCAAACATGTGTTTATATAGAGGACTAGTTACAAGGCAGATGAGTCCAACCTGATCATACAGAGAGAGATGGCTACATGGCTGATGAGTCCATCATGTCCATGTACAGAGAGCTAGCTACATGGAAGAGAAGTCCAATATGTTCATATACAAGGAGCTACCTACATAGCAGATCAGTCCAACATATCCATGCACTGAGAGCTAGCTACATGGACAATGAGTCCAAATTGTCCATGTACAGAGAGGTAGCTACATGGCAGAGTCCAATGTGTCCCTAGACTGAGAGTTAGATACATTTTAGATGTGTCCAACATGTGTATATTCAGAGTACTAGCTATACGGCAGATGAGTCCAACATGTTCATACAAAGAGAGCTGGCTACATGACAGAGTAATCTAACTTATCCATATACAGAATACTAGGTACATGGCAGATGAGTCCATCACATTTATTTGTAGAGGACTAGCTACAAGGCAGATGGGACCAACATGTTCATACAGAGAGAGCTGGCTACATAGCTCATGAGGCCAAAATGTCCATATACAGAGACCTAGTTACATGGCTGATGAGTCCAAACATGTTCATATACAGAAAGCTAGCTACATGGCAGATATTTCCAATATGGTCATTTACAGAGAGCTAACTACATGGCAGATCTGTCCAACATACCCATGCACAGAGAGCTATGTACATGGCAAACTAGTCCAAAATGTCCCATATACACAGAGCTAGCTACATGGCAGAGTAGTGCAACATTTCCATATACAGAGTTTTAGCTTAATGGCAGATGTGTCAAACATGTCCATATAATGAGAGTTAGCTACATGGCGGAGTAGTCCAACATGTCCATATACAGAATACTAGCTCAATGGCAGATGAGTTCAACATGTGTATATATAGAGGACTAGCTACAAGGCAGATGAGTTCCACATGATCATACAGAGAGAGATGGCTACATGGATGATGAGTCTAACATGTTCATGTACAGAAAGCTAGCTACATGGTATACAAGTCCAATATGTTCATATACAGAGAGATACCTACATGAGAGTTCAGTCCAACACATACATGCACAGAGAGCTAGCTACATGGCAGACGAGTCCAAATTGTGTATATATAGAGGACTAGCGACAAGCCAGATGAGATCACCATGTTCATACGAAGAGAGCTAGTTACATGGTAGACAAGTTCAAAATGTCCATATAGGGAGAGCTAGCTGCATGGCAGAGCAATGCAACATTTCCATATACAGAGTTTTAACTATGTGGAAGATGAGAACAACGTGTCCATATACTTAGAGCTAGCTACATAGAAGAGTAGTCCAACATGTGCATATAGAGAATTCAAGCTACATGGAAGATGAGTCCAACGAGCCCATGTAATGAGAGCTAGCTATATGGCACAGTAGTCCAAAATGTCCACGTAAAATGTACTAGCTACATGGCAGATGAGTCCAACATGTCCATATACTGAGTGGTAGCTAAATGGCAGATGAGTCCAACATGTTCATATACAGAGAGCTGGCTATATGGCTCATGAATCCAATATGTCCATATACTGAGGGCTAGGTACATGGCAGACAAGGCCCATATGTTCATATACAGAGAGCTACCTACATGGCAGATCAGTACAACATATCCTTGTACAGAGATATAGGTACATGGCAGATGAGTCCAAAATGTACATATAAAGAGAGCTAACTACATGGCGGAGTAGGGCATCATTTCCATATACAGGGTTCTAGCTACATGGCAGATGAGTCCAAGTTGTCCATATACAGAGAGCTAGCTAGATGACAGAGTAGTGATACATTTCCATATGCAAGGTTCCAGCTACATGGACGATGACTCCAACATGTCCATATATGGAGAACTAGTTACATGGCAGAGTAGTCCAATATATTGATACACAGAGTGCTAGCTACATGACAGATGAGTCCAACATGTCCATATACTGAGAATTAGCTACGTGGCAGATAAGTTAACCATGTGAATACTTAAAGACCCAGTTTCAAGGCAAATGAGTCCAACATGTTCATACACAGAGAGCTGGCTACATGGACATATATTCAGAGCTAGTTACATGGAAGACAAGTTCAATATGTTCATATACAGAGAGTTGCGTACATGACAGATCAGTCCAACATATCCATTTTCATAGAGTTGGCTACATCGCAGACGAGTCCAAAATGCCATATACAGAGAGCTAGCTACATGGAAGAGTTCTGCAACATTTTGATATACAGGGTACTTACTACATGGCAGATGAGTCCAACGTTTCCATATACAGAGAGTTAGCTACATGGCTGAGTAGTGAAACATTTACATATACAGAGTCCTAGCTACATGGCAGATGAGTAAAACGTGACCATATACAGAGTACTAGCTACATGACAGATGAATCCAACATGTCTACATACTGAGAGTTAGCTACATGGCAGATGAGTCCAACTTGTTCACACAGAGAGAGCTGGCTACATAGATGAGGAGTCTGACATGTTCATATACAGAGAGCTAGCTACATGGCAGACATGACCAACATGTTCATTTACAGAGAGATGCCTACATGGCAGATCCGTCCAACATATCCATGCACAGAGAACTAGCTTCATGACAAATGAGTCCAAAATGTCCATATAGAGAGAGCTAGCTACATGGCAGAGTAGTGCAACATTTCAATATACAGAGTTCTACACACATGGCAGATGAGTCCAAAGTGACCATATGCAAACACCTAGTTACATGGCAGAGTAGTTCAACATTTCCATTTACAGAGTTCTAGCTATATGTCAGATGAGTCCATCATGTCCATATACTGAGAGCTAGTTACATGGCAGTGTAGTCCAACATGTCCATATACAGAGTACTAGCTACATGTCAGATGAGTCCAACATGTCCATATACTCAGAGTTAACTACATGGCACATGAATCCAACATGTGTATATATAGAGGACTAGCTACAACGCAGATGAGTCCAACATGTTTACACAGAGGGAGCTGGCTACATGGCAGAGTGTTCCAACATTTCCATATAGAGTATTAGCTACATGGCTGATGAGTCCAATGTGTCCATATACTGAGAGTTAGCTACATGGCAGAGTAGTGAAACATTTCCATATACAGGGTTCTAGCTACATAGACGATGACTCCAACATGGCCAAATACAAAGAGCTAGCTACATGGCAGAGAAGTCTAACATATCCATACACAGAGTGCTAGCTATATGGCAGATGAGTCCAACATGTCCATATACTTAGAGTTTGCTACGTGGCAGATAAGTTAACCATGTGACTACTTAGAGGCCTAGTTTCACAGAAGATGAGTCCAACATGTTCATACAGAGAGCTGGCTACATGACTGATGAGTCCAACATGTACATATATTCAGAGCTAAGTACATGGCAGACAAGTCCTATATGTTCATATACAGAGAGCTGCCTACATGACAGATCAGTCCAACATGTTCACACAGAGAGAACTGGCTACATGGCATAGTATTCGAACATTTCCAAATACAGAGTATTAACAACATGGCAGTTGAGTCCAATGTGTCCATATACTTAGAGTTAGCTACATGGCAGAGTAGTGAAACATGTCCATATACAGACTACTAGCTACACGTCAGATGAGATCAACATGTGCATACACTGAGAGTTAGCTACATGGCAGATGAGTCCAACGTGTTCATATACTGAGATGTAGGTACATCACAGAAGAGTATAAACTTGTCCATATACTGAGAGTTAGCTACATAGCAGAGTAGTCCAACATGTTCATATACAGAATTCTAGCTACATGGAAGATCAGTCCCACATGACCATATAATGAGAGCTAGCTGCATGGCACAGTAGTCCAACATGTCCATATAAAGTGTACTGGATATATGGCAGATGAGTCCAACATGTCCATATACTGAGTGGAAGCTAAATGGCAGTTGAGTCCAACATGTTCATATCCAGAGAGCTGGCTATATGGCACATGAGACTAACACGTCCCTATACTGAGAGCTAGGTACATGGCATACAAGTCCCATAAGTTCATATACAGAGAGCTGCCTACATGACAGATCAGTCCAACATATCAATTTACAGAGAGCTAGCTACATGGCAGACAAGTCCAAAATGTCCATATACAGAGAGTTAGTTACATGGCATAGTTCTGTATATGTACATGTTGGACTCATCTGCCATATACAGAGTACTAGCTATATAGCAGATGAGTCCAACGTATGCATATATAGAGTTAGCTACATGGTAGAGTAGTGAAACATTTCCATATACAGAGTTCTAGCTACATGGCAGATGAGTAAAATGTGTCCATATACAGAGAGCTAGCTACTTGACAGTGTAGTCCAACATGTCCATGTACAGAGTACTAGCTACATGGCAGATGAGTCCAACATGTCTATATACTGAGAGTTAGCTACATGGAAGATGAGTACAACATGTATATATATAGAGGACTAGCTACAATGCAGATGAGTCCAACATGTTCACACAGAGAGAGATCGCTGCATGAATGGGGAGTCTAACATGTTCATATACAGAGAGCTAGCATTTGGCAGACATGACCAATATGTTCATTTACAGAGAGCTACCTACATGGCAGATCTGTCCAACATATCAATGAACAGAGAGCTAGATTCATGACACATGAGTCCAAAATGTCCATATATAGAGAGGTAGCTACATGGCAGAGTAGTGCAACATTTCAATATACAGAGTTCTAGATACATGGCAGATGAGTCCACAGTGACCATAAACTAAGACCTTGCTACATGGCAGAGTAGTCCAACATTTCCATTTACAGAGATCTAGTTATATGTCAGATGAGTCCAACGAGTCCATATCCTGAGAGCTTGCTACATGGCAGTGTAGTCCAACATGTCCATATACAGAGTATTAGCTACATGTCAGATGAGTGCAACATTTCCATATACTGAGAGTTAGCTACATGGCAGATGAGTACAACATGTGTATATATAAAGGACTAGCTACAACACAGATGAGTCCAACATGTTCACAAAGAGAGAACTTGCTACATGGCAGACTATTCCAACATTTCTATATGCAGATTATTAGCTACATGGCAGATAAGTCCAATGTGTCCAAAAACTGAGAGTTAGCTACTTGGCAGATGAGTCCAAAGTGTCCATATACTGAGAGGTAGCTACATGGAAGATGACTATAAATGAGTCCATATACTGAGAGTCAGCTACATGATACAGTAGTCCAACATGTCCATATTCAGAGTACTAGCTATATGTCAGATGAGTCCAACTTGTCCATATACTGAGAGCTTCATGGCTTACGAATCCAACATGTGCATATATAGAGGAATAGCTTCAAGGCAGATGACTCCAACATGTTCATAAAGCGAGTGCTCGCTACATGGCTGATGAGTCCAACATGTACATATACAGATAGCTAGCTACATGGCAGACAAGCCCAATATGTTCACATACAGGGGGCTACCTACATGGCAGATCAGTCCAACATACCCATACACAGAGAGCTACCTACATAACAGATTAGTCCAAAATGTCCATATATAGAGAGTTAGCTACATGGCAGAGTAGTGCTACATATCCATATACAGAGTTCTAGCTACATGGCAGATGAGTAAAATGTGTCCATATACAGAGAGCTAGCTACTTGACAGAGTAGTCCAACATGTCCATATACTGAGTACTTGATACATGGCAGATGAGTTCAACATGTCCATATACTGAGAGTTAGCTACATGACAGATGAGCCCAACATGTGTATATATAGAGGACTAGCTACAACGCAGATGAGTCCAACATGTACACAGAGAGAGAGAGCTGGATACATGGATGAGGAGTCTAACATGCTTATATACAGAGAGCTAGCTACATGGCAGACATGACCAATATATTTATTTAAAGAGAGCTAGCTACATGGCAGATCCGTTCAACATATCCATGCACAGAGAGCTAGCTTCATGACAGATGAGTCCAAAATGTCCATATAGAGAGAGGTAGCTACATGGTAGAGTAGTGCTATACTTCCATGTACAGAGTACTAGCTACATGGCAGATGAGTCCTACATGTCCTAATACAGAGAGCTAGCTACATGGCAGAGTAGTCCAACATGTCCATATAAAGTGTATTAGCTACATGGCAGATGGTTCCCACATGTGTATATATAGAGGACTTGCTATGAAGCAGATGAATCCATCATATTCATACAGAGAGAGCTGGCTACATGGATGATGTGTCCAACATGCCCATATACAGAGATATAGCTACTTGGCAGACAAGTCCAATATTTCCATATGCAGAGAGCTAGCTACATGTCAGAGTAGTGTAACATTTCCAAATACAGAGTTCTACCTACATAGTAGATGAGTCCAACATGTCCATATACTGAGACCTAGCTACATGGCAGATGAGTCCAACATTTCCATTTACAGAGTACTAGCTATATGGCAGATGAGTCCAAATTGTCCTTATACTGTGAGCTAGCTACATGGCAGAGTAGTCCAACATGTCCATATACTGAGAGTTAGGTACATGACAGATCAGTACAACTTGTCCACATACTGAGAGTTAGCTACATGTCAGACTACTACAAAATGAACATATACAGAGTTCTAGCTACATGGCAGAGGACTCCAACGTTTCAATATATTGAAAGCTAGTTACATGGCAGAGTATTCCAACATGTCCATATACAGAGTTCTAGATACATGGCAGATGAGTCCAACATGTCCATATACTGAGAGCTAGCTACATGGTAGAGTAGTCCAACATGTCCATATAAAGAGTACTAGCTAAATGGCAGATGAGTCCAACATGTCCATATCCTGAGAGTTAGTTACATGGCAGATGAGTCCAACATGTATATATAAGGAGGACTAGCTACAAGGGAGATGCATGCAACATGTTCATACACAGAGAGATGGATACATGGCTGATGTGGCCAAAATGTCCATATAGAAAGAGCTAGCTACATGGCAGAGTATTCCAACATTTCCATATACAGAATTCTAGCTATATGGATGATGAGTACAACGTGTCCATATACTGAGAGCTAGCTACATAGCAGAGTATTCCAACATGTCAATATACAGTGTTCTAGTTACATGGTAGATGAGTCCAACATGTCCATACACAGAGTGCTGGCTAGATGGCAGATGAGTCCAACATGTTCATATACTGTGAGCTAGCTACACGACAGATCAATCCAACATATCCATGTTGAGAGCTAGCTACATGGCAGACAAGTCCAATATGTTTGTATACAGAGAGCTACCTACATGGCAGTTCAGTGCAACATGCCCATGTACAGGAAGCTAGCGACATGGCAGATGAGTCCAAAAGGTCCATATACAGAGATAGCTTCTTGGCAGAGTAGTGAAACATTTCCATATACAGAGTTCTAGCTACAAGGCAGATGAGTCCAACGTGTCCATATACTGAGACCTAGCTACATAGCAGAGTAGTCCAACATGTCAATATACAGTTTTCTAGCTACATGGCAGATGAGTCCAACATTTTCATACACAGAGTGCTGGCTACATGGAAGAGGAGTCCAAAATGTTCATATACTGTGAGCTAGCTGCATAGCAGATCAATCCAACATATCCATGAAGAGAGCTAGCTACATGGCAGACAAGTACAATATGTCCATATACAGAGAGATAGCTCCTTGGCAGAGTAGTGCAACATTTCCATATACAGAGTTCTAGCTACATGGTTACTTGTCTATATACTGACAGCTAACAACATAGCAGAGTATTCCATTATGTCCATATACAAAGTACTAGCTACATGGTTGAGGAGTCCAACATGTGTATATATAGAGGAGTAGCTACAAGGCAGGTGAGTCCATCATTCTCATACACCAAGAACAGGCTACATGGCTGATGAGTCCAACATGTTCATATAATGTGACCTAGCTACATGGCAGGCAAGTCCAATATATTCATATACAGAGAGCTACCTACGTGGCAGATCACTCCAACATATTCATGCACAGAGAGCTAGCTACAAGGCTGACGATTCCAAAATGTCCATATACAGAGAGCTAGCCACATGGCAAAGCTGTGCAACATTTCAATATACAAAGTTCTAGCTACATGGCAGATGAGTCCAACGTGTCCATATACTGAGAGCTAGCTACATGGCAGAGTAATCTAACATGTTCATATACAGAGTTCTAGCTACATGGCTACATGTCTATATACTGAGAGCTAGCAACATAGCATAGTAGTCCTACATGTCCATATACAGAGTACTAGCTACATGACAGATGAGTCCAACGTGTCCATATACCGAGAGCTGTCTACATGGCAGGATAGTCCAACATGTCCATATACAGAGTACTAGCTACATGGCAGATGAATCCAACATGTCCATATACTGAGAGTTAGCTACAAGGCAGATAAGTTCAATATGTTCATACACAGTGATTTGGCTACATGATGGATGAGACCCACATGTTCATATACTGAAAGCTAGCTACATGGCAGAAAAGTCCAATATCTTCATATACAGAGAGCTACCTACATGGCAGATCAGTCTAACATATCCATGTATAAAGTGCTAGCTACATGGTACACGAGTACAAAATGTTTATATACAGAGATCTAGTTACATGTCAGAATAGTGCAACATTTGCATATACAAAGTTCTAGCAACTTGACAGATGAGTCCAACGTGTCCATTACAGAGAGCTAGCTACATGGCAGAGTAGTGCAACATTTCCATATACAGATTTCAAGGTACATGGCAGATGAATCCAAAATGTCCATATACTGAGAGTTAGCTTCATGGCAGAGGAATCCAACATGTCCATATACTGAGAGCTAGCTACATAGCAGAGTAGTCCAACATGTCCATATTCAGAATACTAGCTATATGGCAGATGAGTCCAACATGTGTACATATAGAGGACTAGCTACAAGACAGTTGACTCCATCATGTTCATACAGAGAGAGTTGGCTACATTGCTGGTGAGTCCAACATGTCCATATACAGAGAGCTAGCTACATGGAAGACAAGTCCAATAGGTTCATATACAGAGACCTACCTACGTGGCAGATCAGTCCAACATATAGATGCACAGAGAGCTATCTACATTACATATGATTCCAAAATGTCCATATACAGAAAGCTAGCTACATGGTAGAGTAGTGCAATATTTCCATATACAGAGTTCTCGCTACATGGCAGATGAGTCCAATGTGTCCCTATACAGAGAGCTAGCTACATGGCATAGTAGTTCAATGTGTCCAAAAACAGAGTAATAACTACATGACAGATGGTTCAACATGTCCATATACTGAAAATTAGCTACATGGAAGATGAGTCCAACATGTACATATACTGAGAGTTAGCTACGTTGCAGATGAGCCCAACATGTTTAAATATAGAGCACAAGACACAAGGCAGATGAGTCCACCGTGTTCATACACAGAGAGCTGGCTACATGACTGATGAGTACAACATTTACATATAAAGAGAGCTAGCTACATGGCAGCATGTCCAATATGTTCATATACACAGGGCTACCTACATGGTAGATCAGTCTAACATATCCATACATAGAGAGCTAGCTACATGGCCGATGAGTCAAAAATATCCCTATACAGACAGCTTGTTACATGACAGAATAGTGCCTCATTTCCATATACAGAGTTCTAGCTACATGACAGAGGATTCTCACTTGTCCATATACAATGAGTTAGCTACATGACAGAGTAGTCCAACATGTCCATATAAAG
>NW_006408704.1:1115771-1116857 GCF_000296735.1 Chrysochloris asiatica
ATGGCAGATCAGTACAACATGTGTATATATAGAGGATGAACCACAAGGCAGATGAGTCCAACATGTTCATACAGAGAGAGCTGGCTACAGGGCTGTAAAGCACAATATGTCCATATGCAGAGAGCTAGCTACATGGCAGACAAAGCCAATATGTTCATATACAGGGAGCTAAGTACATGACAGATCCATACAACATATCCATGCACAGAGAGCTAGCTACATGGCTGATGATTCCAAAATGTCTATCTACAGAGAACTAGCTACATGGCAGAGCAGTGCAACATTTCCATATACAGAGTTCTAGCTACATGGCAGATGAGTCCAACGTGTTCATATAGTGAATGCTAGCTACATGGCAGAGTAGTCCAACGTGTCTATATACAGAGTACTAGCTACATGGCAGATGTGTCCAACATGTCTATATGACAGCTATATGACAGATGAGTCTAACAAGTGTATATAGAGAGGACTAGCTACAAGGCAGATGACTCCAAAATGTTCATACAGAGGGTGATGGCTACATGGCAGACAAGTATAATATGTTCATATACAGAGAGCTACCTACAGGGCAGATCAGTCCAACATATCCTTGAACAGAGAGCAAGCTACATGGCAGACGAGTACAAAACATCCATATACAGATAGATAGCTACATGTCAGTGTATTGGATCATTTCCATATACACAACACTAGCTACATGGCAGATGATTCAAACATGTCCATATATTGAGAGTTAGCTACATGACAGATGAGTCCAACATATCCATGCACAGAGTTCTAGCTACATGGCAGATGATTCCAAGGTGTCCATATACTGAGAGCTAGGCACATAGCAGAGTAGTCCAACATGTCCAATTACAGAGAGCTAGCTACATGGTAGAGTATTGCAACATTTCCATATACAAAGTTTCAGCTACATGGAAGATAAGTCCAAAGTGTCCATATACTGAGAGCTAACTGCATGGCAGAGTAGTCCAACATGTCCATATACAGAGTACTAGCTCCACGGCAGATGAGTACATGTGTATATTCAGAGGACTAGCTACAAGGCAGATGTTCATACAGAGAGAGCTGGAAGCATAGCTG
>NW_006408704.1:1117963-1119618 GCF_000296735.1 Chrysochloris asiatica
GAGTCCAAAATGACCATATACAGAGAACTTGCTACATGGCAGAGCAGTGCAATATTTCCATATACAGATTTCTAGCTACATGGCAGATGAGTCCAAAGTGTCCATGTACTAAGAGCTAGGTACATGGCAGTGTAATCCAACATTTCCATATAGAGAGTACTAGCTAAATGGCAGATGAGGCCAACATGTCCTTATACTGCAGTTAGTGATATGGCAGACGAGTCCAACATGTGTATACATAGATGACTAGTTACAAGGCAGATTCATCCAACATGTTCATCCAGAGAGAGCTGGCTACATGACAGATGAGTCCAAAAGGTTCATATTCAGAGAGCTATCTACATGGCAGATCAGTCCAAAATATCTGTGCCCAGAAATACCTACATTGCAGATGAGTTCAAAATGTCCATATACAGAGAGCTAGCTACATGGTAGAGGAGTTCAACATTTCCATATACAGAGTTCCAGCTACATGGAAGTTGAGTCCAAAATGTCCATATACTGAAAGCTAGCTGAATGACAGAGTAGTCCAACATGTCCATATACAGGGTACTAGCTACATGGCAGATGAGTCCAACATGTGTATATACAGAGGACTAGCTACAACGAAGATAGTCCAACATGTTCATACATAAAGAACTGTCAACGTGGCTGATTAGTCCAACATGTCCATATAGAGAGAGCTAGCTACATGGCAGACAAGTCCACTATGTTCATATAGAGAGAGCTACCTACATGGCAGATCAGTCCAACATATGCATACAGAGAGCTAGCAACTTGCAGACAAGTTCAAAATGTCCATACACAGAGATCTAGCTACATGATACAGTAGTGCAATATTTCCATATACATTTCTCACTAAATGCTAGATGAGTCCAACGTGTCCCTATACAGAGAGCTAGCTACATGCCAGAGTAGTCTAACATGTCCTTATACAGAGTACTAGCTTCATGGCAGAACAGTCCAAAATGTACATATACTGAGTGTTAGCTACAAGGCAGATGAGTACAACATGTGTATATATATAGACGACTAGCTACAAGGCAGATGAGCCCAACATGTTCATTCATAAAGAGCTGGCAACATGGCTGATGAGTTCAACATGTCCATATACAGAGAGCTAGCTACATGGCAGACAAGTCCAATATGTTCACATACAGAGAGCTACATACAGGGCAGATTAATCCAGATTATCCATACAGAGAGCTAGCTACTTGGCAGACTTGTCCAAAATATCCATACACAGAGAGCTACCTACATGGTAGAGTAGTGCAACATTTCCACATACAGAGTTCTCGCTACAAGACAGATGAGTTCAACGTGTCCCAATACAGAGAGCTAACTACATAGCAGAGTAGTCCAATGTATCCAAAGTAAGAGTACTAGCTACATGGCAGATGGATCCAACATGTCCATATACTGAGAGTTAACTACATGGCAGATGATTACAGCATGTCTACATATAGATGACTAGCTATAAGACAGATGAGTCCAGCATGTTCATACAGAGACAGCTGGCTACATGGCTGAAGAGCCCAATATGTCCATATGCAGAGAGCTAGCTACATGGCAGACAAGGCCAATATGTTCATATACAGGAAGCTAGCTCTGGTAGTGTATTGGTTACGAATCGGTCTGCGAACCTTAAGGTCAGC
>NW_006408704.1:1120148-1124717 GCF_000296735.1 Chrysochloris asiatica
ATGAGTCTAACATGTCCATGTACAGAGAGCTAGCTACATGGCAGAGAAATCCAATATGTTCAAATACAGACAAGTACCTACATGGAAGATCAGTGAAACATATCCATGCTCAGTGAGCTAGCTACATGTCAGACGAGTACAAAATATCCATATACAGAGAGCTAGCTACATGGCAGTGTAGTGCAACATTTACAAATACAGAGTTCTAGCTATATGGCAGATGAGTCTAATGAGTCCATATACTGAGAGCTAGCTACATGACAGAGTAGTCTAACATGTCCATATACAGAGTACTAGCTAAATGGCAGATGAGTTCACAATGTCCATATACTGAGAGTTAGCTACATGGCAGATGAGTCCAACATTTGTATATATAGAGGACTAGCTACAAGGCAGATGAGTCCAAAGTGTTTATACATAGAGAGCTGGCTACATGGCTGATAAGTCAAACATGCCCATATACAGTGAGCTTACTACATGTCACACAATGTCCATATCCATGCTCAGTGAGCTAGCTACATGTCAGACGAGTGCAATATATCCATATACAGAGAGCTAGCTACATGGCAGTGTAGTGCAACATTTACAAATACAGAGTACTAGCTACATGGCAAATGAGTCCAACATGTCCATATACTGAGTGTTAGCTACATGGAAGATGAGTGCAACATGAGTATATATAGATCACAAGCTCAAGGCAGATGAGTCCATTGTATTCATACAGAGAGAGCTGACTGCATGAGAGACAAGTTCAACATGTCCATATACAGAGAGCTAGCTAAATGGCAGAAAAGTCTAATATGTGCCTATACAGAGAACTACGTACATGGACGATCAGTCCAACAGATCCATGCACAGAGAGCTAGCTACTTGGCAGACGAGTCCAAAATGTCCATATACAGAGAGCTATCTACATGGCAGACGAGTCCAAAATGTCCATATACACAGAGCTAGCTATATGGCAGAGAAGTGCAACATTTCCATATACACAGTACTAGGTACATCACAGATGAGTCCAACGTGTCAATATTCTGAGATGAGTCCAACATATCCATACACAGAGAACTACCTATATGGCAGATGAGCTCAAAATGTCCATACATTGAGAGTTAGCTACATGGCAGATGAGTCCAACATGTGTATATATAGAGGACTAGCTACAAGGTAGATGAGTATAACATGTTCATACAGAGAGAACTCACCACATGGCTGATGAGTCTAACATGTCCAAAAACAGAGAGCTAGCTACATGACAGACAAGTCCAAAAGGTTCATATACAGAAAACTAGCAACATGGCAGATGATTCCAACATGTATATATACTGACATATAGCTACATGGCAGAGTTGTCCAACATTTCCATTTACAGAGTACTAGCTACATGGTAGATGAATCCAACATGTCCATATACTGAGAGTAAGCTACATTGCAGAAAAGTCCAATATATTCATATACAGAGAGCTACCTACATGGCAAATCAGTCCAACATATCCATGCAAAGAGAGCTAAGTACATGGCAGAGGAGTCCAAAATGTCCATATACAGAGAGATAGCCACATGTCACAGTAGTGCAACATTTCGATATACAGAGTTCTAGCTACATGCCAGATGAATCCAAAGGGTCCACATTCTGAGAGCTACCTACATGGCAGAGAATACAACATTTTCATATACAAAGTACTAGCTACATGGCAGATGAGTCCAACAAGTGTATACATAGAGGACTAGCTACAAGGGGATTGGTCCAACATATTCATACAGCGATCTGGCTATATGGCTGATGAGTCCAATATGCCAAAAACAGAGAGCTAGCTAAATGGAAGACAATTCCAATATGTTCATAGAAAGAAAACTACCTACATGGCAGATCTGTCCAACATGTCCATACACAGAAAGCTAGCTACATGGCAGAGGAGTCCAAAATATCCATACACAGACAGCTAGCTACATGGCAGAGTAGTGCAACATTTCTATATACAGAGTTGTAGCTACATGGCAGAGACGTCCAACATGTCCATATACAGAGTACTAGCTACATGGCACATGGGTCCAACATGTCCATATACTGAATGTAAGCTATATGGCAGATGAGTCCATCTTATGTATATATAGAGGACTAGCTGCAAGGCAGAGGAGACCAACATGTTCCTACAGAGTGAGCTGGCTACATGGCTGATGTGTCCAACATGTCCATATACAGAGAACAAGCTACATGACAGACAAGTTGAAAATGTTCATAAACAGAGAGCTACCTACATTGCATATAATTCCAACATATCCATGCACAGAGAGCTAGCTACATGGCAGACAAGACCAAAATGTCCATATACAAAGTGTTAGCTACATGACAGGGTAGTGCAACATGACCATATAGAGTGTTCTAGCTACATGGCAGATGAGTCCAAGGTATCCATATACTGAGAGCTATCTGCATGGCAAATAACTCCAACATGTCCATATGCAGAGTACTAGCTACATGGCAGATGAGTTCAACATGTCCATATACTGAGAGTTAGCTACATGGCACATGAGTCCAACATGTTTATATTTATAGGGCATCATACTAGTCAGATGAATACAACATGTTCATACAGAGATAGCTGGTTACATGGATTAAGAGTCCAATATGTCCATATACTTATAGGTACCTACGTGGCAAATATGTCCAATATGTTCATATACAGAGAGCTACCTACATGGCAAATCATAGCTCTCTGAATATGACCATATTGGTCTTGCTGCCATGTAGCTAGCTCTCTGTATAGGAACATGCTGGACTCATCAGCCATATAGCCAGCTCTCTCTGTATGAATATGTTGGACTCATCTGCCTAGTAGCTAATCCTCTATATATACATGTTGGAATCATCTGCCATGTAGCCAGCTCTCTGTGTATCAACATGTTCGACTCATCTGCCTTGTAGCTTGCCCTATAAATATACACATGTTGGACTCATCTGCCATGTAGCTCACTCTCAATATATAGACATGTTGGACTCATCTGCCATGTGGTTAGGACCATGTATATGGACATGTTTGACTACTCTGCCATGTAGCTAGCTCTCAGTATATGGACATGTTAGTCTCATCTGCCACATAGCTAGAGCTCTGTGTATGGAAATGTTGCACTACTCTGCCATGTAGCTAGCTCTCTGTATATGGATATCTTGGACTGATCTGCCATGTAGGTAGCTCTCTGCATATGAACTTATTGGAATTGACTACCAAGTAGCTAGCTCTCAGTACATGGACATTTTGGACTCATCAGCCATGTATGCAGCTCTCTCAATATGAATATGTTTGACTCATCTGCCTTGTAGCTAGACCTCTAAATATACACATGTTGGACTTATCAGCCATGTAGCTACCTCTCAGTGTATGGACATATTGGACTCATCTTCCTAGTATCTTGTCCTCTATATATACATGTTGGACTTATCTGCCATGTAGCTAACTCTCAGTATATGGATACGTTGGACTCATCGGTATATGGACACATTGGACTCATCTGCCATGTAGCTAGAACTCCGTATATGGAAATGTTGCAATACTCTGTCATGTATCTAGCTCTCTGTATATAGACATCATTGACTCGTCTGCCATGTATCTGGCTCTCTGTGCATAGATATGCTTGAATGATCTGGCACGTAGATAGCTCTCTGTATATGAACATATGGCACATGTCTGCCATGTAGTTAGCTCTCTGTATATGGACATGTTGGACTCATCAGATATGTAGCCAGCACTCTCTGTATGAACATGTTGGACTCATCTGCCTTGTGGCTAGTCCTCTATATATACATGTTGGACTCATCTGCCTTGAAGCCAACTCTCAGTATATGCACATGTTGGACATCTCTGCCATGTAGCTAGAACTCTGTATATGGAAATGATGCACTACTCTGCCATGTAAACATTTTGGATCCGTCTGCCTTGAAGCTAACTCTCTGTGCATGGATATGTTGGACTGATCTGCCATGTAGGTACCTCTCTGTATATGACCATAATTAACTTGTCTGCCATGTAGGTAGCTGTCAGTATATCGACATGTTGGACTCATCAGCCATGTAGCCAGCTCTCTGTATATAAACATGTTGTTCTCATCTCTGAGCATGGATACGTTGGACTGATCTGCCATGTAGGTAGCTCTCTGAATATGAACATATTGGACTTGTCTGCCATGTAGCTAGGTCTCTGTATGTGGACATGTTGTACTCATCTGACATGTAGCCAGCTCTCTCTGTATGAACATGTTGTACTCATCTTCCTTGTAGCTAGTCCTCTATATATACATGTTTGGCTCATCTGACATGTAGCTAACTCTCAGTGTATGGACATGTTGGACTCATCTGCCATGTAGCCAACTCTCAGTATATGGACACGTTGGACTCATCTGCCATGTAGCTGGCTCTCAGTATATGATTAAGTAGGACTCATCTGCCATGTAGATAAAACTCTGTATATGGAAATATAGCACTTCTCTGACACTTAGCTGTTGTTGTTGTTGTTGTTGTCAGGTGCCATCGAGTTGGAACTGACTCACAGCGACCCCATGCACAGCAGAACGAAA
>NW_006408704.1:1128000-1139494 GCF_000296735.1 Chrysochloris asiatica
AACCTCCAAACATACCTTTATATTTGTTACAGAGTTCCAACACCAACTCATGAGTCCTCCTGACTCGGTATTCCGTGTTGTTGTTGACCGAGCTCCTCACTACACATCCACCCGATCCACCATCTTCTAGGAAGTCCTGGTAGTGTAGTGGTTAAAAAAACAAACAAACAAACAAACAAAAAAAAAAACTGGTTGCAAACCTCGCTGTCAGCAGCTCAAATCCTCCAGGCCCTCCACATGAGAGAGATGAGGCTTTCCGCAACTTGAGCCTTGTGGCTCAGTATTCCGTGTTGTTGTTGGAGCTCCACACTACACATCTCGCTGCTGCTCGGAGTTCTCGCTGCTGCTCGAAATTCTCACTGCTGCTCGTAGCTAACTGTATATGGACATTTTGGACTCATCTGCCATGGAGCTAGCTCTCTGTGCCTGGGTATGTTGGACTGATCTGCCATGTAGGTAGCTCTCTGTATATGAACATATGGACTTGTCTGCAATGAAGGTAGCTCTAAGTATATGGACATGTTGGACTCATCAGCCATGTAGCCATCTCTCTCTATATGAATATGTTCAACTCATCTGCCTTATAGATAGACCTTTAAATATACAAATGTTGGACTCATCTGCTATGTATTTAGTTCTCAGTATATGGACACGTTGGATTCATCTGCCATGTAGCTAGAACTCTTTATATGGAAATGTTGCACTACTCTGTCATATATCTAGCTCTCTCTATATGGACATTTTCGACTCATCTGCCATGTAGCTAGCTCTCTGTGCATAGATATGCTGGACTGATATGCCATGTAGGTAGCTCTCTGTATATGAACATATGGGACATGTCTGCCATGTAGCTAATTCCCTGTGCTTAGATATGCTGGACTGATCTGCCATGTAGGTAGCTCTCTGTATATTAACATAGTGGTCTTGACTATCATGTAGCTAGTACACTGTATATGGACATGTTGGAATACTCTGCCATGTAGCTATCTCTCATTATATGGACACATTGGACTCATCTGCCATGTTGTTAGAATTCTGTATATGGAAATTTTGCCCTACTTTTCAATGTAGCTAGATCTCTGTATATGAACATATTGGACTTGTCTGCCATGTAGTTAGTTCTCAGTATATGGACATATTGGACTCATCAGCCATGTAGCCAGCACTCTCTGTATGAACATGTAGGACTCATCTGCTTTTTAGCTAGCCCTCTAAATATACTCATATTTGACTCATCTGCCATGTAGCTAACTCTCAGTATATGGACATGTTGGTCTCATCTGCCATGTACCTAGCTCTCTCTATATGTACATTTTGGACTCGTCTGCCATGTAGCTAGCTCTTTGTGCATGCATATGTTGAATTAATCTGCCATGTGGTTACCTATCTGTATATGAACGTATTGGAATTTTCTGCTATGTAGCTATCTCTCTGTATTTGGACATGTTTAATCATCCACCATGTAACCAGCTCTCTTTGTATGAACATCCTGGACTCATCTGCCTTGTAGCTTTGTGTATATGGAAATGTTGGACTCATCTGCCATGTAGATAGCTCTCTGTGCATGGATATGTTGTACTGATCTGCCATGTAGGCATCTCTCTCTATGAACATATTGGACATGTCTGCCATGTAGCTAGCTCTCTGTGCATGGTTATTTGAACTCCTCAGCCATGTAGCCAGCTTTCTCTGTATGAAGATGTTGGACTCATCTTCCTTGTAACTAGTCAGCTATAGATACACCTGTTGGATTTATCTGCCATGTAGCTAACCCCCAGTATATGGAATTGTTGGACTCATCTGACATGTAGCTATCATTCTGTATATTGACATGTTGGACTATGCTGCCATGAAACTCGTTCTAAGTATATAGACATGTTGGACTTATATGCTATGAAGCTAGAACTTTGTATATGGAAATAGTGCACTACTCTGCCATGTAGCTAGCTCTCTGTATATGGAAATTTTGGACTCATCTGCCATGTAGCTAGCTCTCTGTATATGGAAATATTTGACTTGTTTGCCATGTAGCTAGTTCTCAGTTTATGGACATGTTGACTCATCAGCCATGTAATCAGCTCTCTGTGAATGAACATGTTAGACTCATCCGCCTTGTAGCTAGCCCACGAAATATACAACTGTTGGACTCTTCTGCCATGTAGCTAACTCTCAGTTTATGGACATGTTGGACTCATCTGCCATGTAGCTAGTACTCTGAATATGGATATGTTGCACTACTCTGCAATATAGCTAGCTCTCAGTATAAGGACACGTTGGATTCATCTACCATGTAGCTAGAATTCCGTATATGGAAATGTTGCTCTACCTTGCCATGAAGCTAGCTCTCTGTATATGGACATTTTGGACTTGTCTGCCATGTAGCTAGCTCTCTGTGCATAGATAGGTTGGACTGATCTGTCATGTAGATAGCTCCCTGTATATGAACATATTGGACTTGGCTGCCATGTAGCTCGTTCTCAGTTTATGGACATGTTGGACTCATCAGCCAAGTAGACAGCTCGATCTGTAAGAAAATGTTGGAATAATCTGCCTTGTAGCTAGCCCTCTAAAAATACACATGTTGTACTGATCTACCATGTAGTTAACTCTAAGTCTATGGACATGTTGGACTGATCTGCCATGTAGCTGTCTCTCAGTGTATGGACATGTTGGACTCATCTGCCATGTAGCTAGAACTCTGTATATGGAAATGTTGCACTACTCTGCCAAGTAGCTAACTCTCTGTATATAGACATTTTGGACTCATCTGCCATGTAGCTACCTCTCTGTGCATGAATATGTTGGACTGATCTGCCATGTCGGTTGCTCTCTGTATATGAACATATTGGACTTATCTGCCATGTAGGTAGCTGTCAGTATATCGACATGTTGGACTCATCATCCATGTAGCCAGCTCTCTGTGTATAAACATGTTGGACTCTTCTCTGAGCATGGATACATTGGCCTGATCTGCCATGAAGCTAGCTCTCTGTAAATGGACATGTTGGACTCGTCTGCTATGTAGCTAGCTCTTTGGCATGGATATGTTATACTGATCTGCCATGAAGGTAGTTCTCTGAATATGAACATATTGGACTTGTCTGCCATGTAGCTAGTTCTCAGTATATGGACATGTTGGACTCATCTGCCATGGAGCCAGCTCTCTGTTTATGAACATGTTGGACTTATATGCCTTGTAGCTAGCCCTCTAAGTATTCACGTGTTGGACTAATCAGCCATGTACTTATCTCTAATTAAATGGGCATGTTGGACCCATCTGGGATGTAGCTAGTACTCTTTATATGGACATGTTGGATTACTCTGACATGTAGCTAGCTCTCAATATATGAACATGTTGGACTCATCTGCCATGTAGCTAGAACTCTGTACATGGAAATGTTGCGCTATTCTGCATTTTGTAGCTAGCTCTCTGTATATGGACATTTTGCAATCATCTGCCATGTTGCTAGCTCTCTGTGCATGGATATGTTGGAATGATATGCCATGTAGGTAGCTCTCTGTATATGAACATACAGGAATTGTCTGACATTTAGCTAGCTCTCTGTATATGGACATGTTGGACTCATCTGCCTTGTAGCTAGTACTCTATATATACATATATTGGACTTATTTTCCATGAAGCTAACCCTCAGTATATGGACATGTTGGACTCATCTGACGTGTAGTTAGTACTCTGTATATGGACATGTTGGACTACTCTGCCATGTACCTGGCTCTCAGTATAAGGACATTTTGGACTCATCTGCCATTTAGCTAGAACTCTGTATATGGAAATTTTACACTACTCTGCACTGTAGCTAGTTCTCTGTATATGGTCATGTTGGACTCATTACTCATGTAGCATGCTCTGTGTGTATGAACATTTTTGAATCATCTGCTTTGTAGCTAGCCCTCTAAATATACAAATGTTGGACTCATCTGCCATGTAGATAACTCTCAGTATATGGACATGTTGCACTCATCTGCCATGTAGGTAGTACTCTGAATATGCACATGTTGGACTTCTCTTACATGTAGCTAGCTCACAGTATATGGAAATGTTGGACTCATCTGCCATGTAGCTAGAACCCTGCATATGGTAATGTTGCAACAATCTGTCATGTAGCTAGCTCTCTGTATATGGACACGTGGGATTCATCAGCCATGTAATTAGATCCCTCTGTATGAACATGTTGGACTAAACTGCCTTGTAGCTTGTCAACTATATATACAGATGTTGGACTCATCTGCCAAGTAGCTAACTCTAAGTATATGGACATGTAGCTAGCTCTTTTTGCCTGGGTATGTTGGACTGATCTGTCATATAGGTAGCTCTCTATATAAGAACATTTTGGAGATGTCTTCCATGTAGCTAGCTCTCTGAATATGGACATGTTGGACTCATCAGCCAGGTAGCCAGCTCTGAATCGATGAACATGTTGCACGCATCTGCCTTGTAGCTAGTGCTCTTTATATATACACGTTGGACTCATCTGCATGTAGCTAACACTCAGTATATGGACATGTTGGACTCACCTGGATGTAGCTAGTACTCTTTATATCAACATGTTGGACTCATCTGCCATGTAGCTATCTCTCAGTATATGGACATGTAGGACTCATCTGCCATGTAGCTAAAACTCTGTATATGGAAATGTTGCACTACTCTGCCATGTAGATAGCTCTCTGTATTTGGGCATTTTGGACTCGTTTGCCATGTAGCTAGCTTCATGTATATGAACATATTGAAGCTAGTTCTCAGTTTAAGGACATGTTGGACTCATCAGACATGTAGCCAGCTCTTTCTATATGAACATGTTGGACTCATCTGACTTGCAGCTAGTACTTTATATATACACATGTTGGACGACTCTGCCATGCAGTGAGCTCTCAGTATATCAACACGTTGGACTAATCCGCCATGTAGTTAGAATTCTATATATGGAAATGTTGCACTACACTGCCATGTAGCTAGCTCTCTGTATATGAACATTCTGGACTTGTCTGTCATGTAGCTAGCTCTCTGCATTGATATGTTGGACTGGTCTGCCCTTTAGGTAGCTCTCTGTATATGAACATATTCAACTTGTGTACCATGTGGATAGCTCTCTGTATATGGACACATCAGCCATGTAGCCAGCTCTTTCTGTATGAACATGTCGGACTCATCTGACTTGCAGCTAGTATTTTATATATACACATGTTGGATTCATCTGCCATGTAGTTAACTCTAAGCATATGGACATGTTGGACTCATCTGCCATGTAGCTAATACTCTGTATATGGACTTGTTGGACTATTCTGCCATGTAGCTAGGTCTCAGTATATTTACACGTTGGACTCATCTACCATGTAGCTATAAATTTGTATATGGAAAATTTTCACTACTTTGTCATGTAGCTAGCTCTCTGTATATGGACATTTTGGATTTGTCTGCCATGTAGCTACCTCTCTGTGCATGGATATGTTAGACTGATCTGCCATGTAGGTAACTCTCTGTATATGAACATAATGGACTTGTCTGCCATGTAGCTAACTCTCTGCATGAGGACATGTTGGACTCATCAATCATGTAGCCAGATGTCTCTGTATGAACATGCTGGAATCATCTGCCTTATAGCTAGCCTTCTAAATATACACTTGTTGGACTCATCTGCCATGTAGATAAATCTCAGTATATGGACATGTTGGACTCATCTGCCATGAAGCTACCTCTCAGTATACAGACATTTGGACTCATCAGCAATGTAATCAGTTCTCTCTTTATGAACGTGTTGGAGACATCTGCCTTGTAGCTAGAACTCTGTATATGGAAATGTTGCACTACTCTGTCATGTACCTAGTCTCTGTAAATGGACATTTTGGACTCGTCTGCCATATAGCTAGCTTTTTTTGTATGAACATATTGGCCTCATCTGCTTTGTAGCTGACTCTCAGTATATGGACATGTTAGACTCATCTTCGATGTAGCTAGTAATCTGTATATGGATATGATGGACTACTTTGCCATGTAGCTAGCTATCAGTATATGGACACGTTGGACTCATCTGCCATGTAGCGAGAACTCTGTATATCGAAATGTTGCACTAGTCTTCCATGTAGATAACACTCCTTATATGAATATTTTGGACTGGTCTGCCATGTAGCTAGCTCTCTGTGGTTTGATATGTTGAACTGATCTGCCATGTAGGTAGCTCTCTGTATATGAACATATTGGAATTGACTGCCATATAGCTAGCTCTCTGTATATGGACATGTGGGACTCATCAGCCATGTAGGCAGCTCTCTGTGTATGAGCATGTTGGACTCATCTTCCTTGTAGCCAGCCTATTAAATATGGACTCACCTGGATGTAGCTAGTACTCTTTATATCAACATGTTGGACTCATCTGCCATGTAGCTATCTCTCAGTATATGGACATGTAGGACTCATCTACCATGTAGCTAGTACTCTGTATAAGGACATGTTGGACACACCTGCCATCTAGCTTGATCTCTGTATATGGACATTTTGGGCTTGTCTGCCACGTAGCTAGGTCTCTGTGCATGGATATGTTGGACTGATCTGCCATGTAGTTAGCTCTCTGTACATGAACATATTGGACTTCTCTGTCATATTGCTAGCTCTAAGTGTATGAACATATTGCACTTGTCTGCCATGTAGCTAGCTCTCTGTATATGGACATGTGGGACTCATCAGCCTTGTAACCAGCTCTTTCTTTTAAAACATGTTGGAGTCATCTGCCTTGTAGCTAGTCCTCTATATATACACATTTTGGACTCATCTGCCATGTAGCTCGCTCTCAGTATATGGACATGTTGGACTCATCTGTCTGATACTTAGTCATCTAACATGTATCTAACTCTAAGTATATGGACATATTGGACTCATCTGCCATGTAGCTAACTCTCAGTACATGGACATGTTGGACACATCTACCATGTATCTAGTACTTTGTATATGGAATTTGGGATGACTCTGTCATGTAGCTAACTGTCAGTTTAAGGACATGTTGAAATCAACTGCCATGTAGCTAGCTCTCTGTATATGGACATTTTGGACTTGTCTGACATGTAGCTAGCTCTCTGTATATGTACATGTTGCACTCATCAGCCATGTAGCCAACTCTCTCTGTATGAACATGTTGGACTCATCTCCCTTGTAGCTAGTCCTCTATATATACACATGTTGGACTCATCTGCCATATAGCTATATTTCAGTATATGGACATGTTGGACTACTCTGTCAGGTAGGTAGCTCGCAGTAAATGGACATGTTGTACTCACCTACCATGTAGCTAGTACTCTGTATAAGGAAATGTTGCATTACTCTGCCATGTAGCTAGTTCTCTGTATATGGACATTTTGCACCCATCTGCCATGTAGCTAGCTCACTGCACATGGATCTATTGGACTGATCTGCCATGTAGGTAGCTTTCTGTATTTGAACATATTGGACATGTCTGCCATGTAGCTGGCACTCTTTATATGGGCATGTTGGACTCATCAGCCATGTAGCCAGCTCTCTCTCTATGAACATGTTGGACTCATCTGCCTTGTAGCTAGATCTCTATATATACACATGTTGGACACATCTGCCATGTAGCTAACTCTCAGTCTATGGACACATTGGACTCATCTGCCATGTAGCTACCTCTCTGTACATAAACATTTTGGAATCATCGTCCATGTAGCACTCTTTCAGTGCATGGATATGTTGGACTGATCTGCTCTGTAGGTAACTCCCTGTATAAGAATATATTGGACTTCTCTTCTATGTAGCTAGCTTTCTGTACATGAACATGTTGGACTCATCAGACATGTAGCCATCTCTCTCTGTATGATCATGTTGGACTCATCTACCTTGTAGCTAGTCCTCTATATAAACACATGTTTGACTCATATGCATCTAGCTAACACTCAGTATATGGACATGTTGGACTCATCTGCAATGTATCTAGTATTGTGTATATGGAAATATTGGACTACTCTACCATGTAGCTAGCTCTTAGTATATGGACATATTGGACTCATCTATCATGTAGCTACAACTCTGTATATGGAAATGTTGGACTACTCTGCCATGTAGCCTCCTCTCTGTATATGGATATTATGGACTCATCTGTCATCCAGCTAGCTCTCTGAGCATGGATATGTTGGACTGATCTGTCATGTAGGTAGCTTTCTGTATATGAATATATTGGACTTGTCTGCCATGTACCTAGCTCTCTGTATATGAACATGTTGGACTCATCTGCCTTGTCACTAGGCTTCTATATATAAACATGTTGGACTCGTCTACCACGTAGCTAACTCTAAGTATATGGACATGTTGGACTCACCTGCCATGTCGCTAACTATCAGTATATGGATATGTTGGAATCCTCTTCCATCTAACTAGGATTCTGTGTATGGAAATGTTGGACTAGTCTGCCAAGTAGCTAGATCTCAGTATATGGACATGTTTGATTCATCTGCCATGTAGCTAACTCTCAGTATACGGAAACATTGGACTCATCTGACATGTAGATCACACTCTGTATATGGAAATGTTGGAATACTCTGCCATGTAGCCAGCTTTCTCTGTATGAACATTTTGGACTCATCTGCTTTGTAGCTAGTCCTCTATATATACACATGGTGGACGCATCTGCCATGTAGCTAACTCTCAGTATATGGACATGTTGGAATACTCTGCCATGTATCTAGCTCTCTGAGCATGGACACGTTGGACTTATATGCCATGCAGCTAGTACAATGTATATGGACATGTTGGACTACTGCGCCATGTAGCCAGCTCTCATTATATGAGCACTTTAGACTCATCTACTATGTATCTAGAAATATGTATATAGAAATGTTGCACTACACTGCCATGTACCTATCTCTCTGAATTTGGACATTTTGGACTCTTCTGCCATGTCACTTGCTTTATGTGCATGGATATGTTGGACTGATCTGTCATGTAGGTAGCTGCCTGTATATGAACATATTGGATTGTCTGCCATGTAGCTAGCTCTCTGTATATGAACATGTTGGACTCATCAGCCATGTAGCCAGCTTTCTCTGTATGAACATGTTGTACTCATCTGCCTTGTAGCTAGTCCTCTATATATACACATGTTGTACTCATCTATCATGTAGCGAACTCTCAGTTTATGGACATGTGAACTCATCTTCCATGTAGCTAGTACTCTTTATCTGGACATGTTGGGCCACTGTGCCATGTAGCTAACTCTCATTATATGGACAAGTTTGACACATCTGCCATGAAGCTAAAACTCTGTATATGGAAATGTTGCACTACTCTTCCATATAGCTAGCTGTCTGTATATGGACATTTTGGACTCATTTGCCATGTACATAGCTCTCTGTGTATGGATATGGTGGAGTGATCTGCCTCGTAGGTAGCTCTCTATAAATGACCATATTGAAAATGTCTGCCATGTAGCTAGCTCTCTATATATGGACATGTTGGACTCATGAGCTATGTAGTAAGCTTTCTCTCTATGAACATGTTGGACACATCTGCCTTGTAGCTAGTCCTCTACAAAAGAACGTGTTGGACTCATCTGCCATGTACCTAGTACTCTGTATATAGACAAGTTGGAGTACTCTGCCATGTAGTCAACTCTGTTTGGATGAACATGTTAGACTCATCTGCCTTGTAGCTAGTCCTCTGAATATACACATGTTGGACACATCTGCCATGTAACTAACTCTCAGTCTATGGACACATTGAACTCATCTGCCATGTAGCTTCCTCTCTGTACATGAACATTTTGGACTCATCGTCCATGAAGCACGCTCTCAGTGCATGGATATGTTGGACTGATCTGTCATGTAGGTAGCTCTCTGTATATGAACATGTTGGACTCATCTGCCTTGGGGCTAGACCTCTATATATAAACATGTTGGACTCATCTACCATGTAGTTAACTCTAAGTATATGGACATGTTGGACTCACCTGCCATGTAGTTAACTATCATTATATGGACATGTTGGAATCATCTGCAATGTAACTAGGATTCTGTGTATGGAAATGTTGGAGTAGTCTATCAAGTAGCTAGCTCTCAGTATATGGACACGTTGGATTCATCTGCCATGTAGATTAAATTCTGTATAAGGAAATGTTGCACTACTCTACCATTTAGCTAACTCCCTGTATTTTGAAATTTTGGACTGATGTGTCATGTAGTTAGCCCTCTGTGTATGAAAATATTGGAGTTTTCTGCCATGTAGCTAGCTCTCTGTATATTGACATTTGGACTCGTCTGCCATGTAGCTACCTTTCTGTGCATGGATATGTTGGACTAATCTGTAATGTAGGTAGCTCTCTGTAGATGAACATATTGGACTTCTCTGCCATGTAGCTAGCTCTCAGAGTATGGACATGTTGGACTCTTCAACCATGTAGTCTGCTCTCTGTATATGAGAATGTTGGATTCACCTGCCTTGTAGCTAGTCCTCTATATATACATATGTTGGACTCATCTGCCATGTAGCTAGTACTCTGTATATGGACATGTTTGACTACTCTGCCATGTAGCTAGCTCTCAGTATATGGACACGTTGGACTCACCTGACATGCTAGAACTCTGTAAATGGAAATGTTGCTCTACTCTGCCATGTAGCTAGCTCTCTGTATATGGACATTTTGGACTCATCTGCCTTGAATCTTGCACACTGTCCATGGAATTGTTGGATTGATCTGCCAGGTAGGCAGCTCCCTGCAAATGAACATATTGGACCTTTCTGCCATGTAGCTAGCTCTCTGTATATGGACATGTTGGAATCATCAGCCTTGTAGCCAGCTCTCTCTGTATGAACATGTCGGACTCATCTACATTGTACCTAGTCCTCTATATATACACATGTTGTACTCATCTGCCATGGAGCTAACTCTCAGTATATGGACATGTTGGACTCATCTGCCATGGAGCTAATATTCTGTATATGAAAATGATGGACTACACTGCCATATAGCTAGCTCTCAGTATATGGACACGTTGGACTCATCAGCCATGTAGTTAGAACTCTGTATATGGAAATGTTGCACTACTCTGCCATTTAGGTAGCTCTCTGTATATGGACATTTTGGACTCAACTGCCATGAATCTAGTACTCTGTCCATGGAAGTGTTGGACTGATCTGCCAGGTAGGCAGCTCCCTGCAAATGAACATATTGGACATGTGTGCCATGTAGCACACTCTCTGTATATGGACATGTTGGAACCATCAGCCTTGTAGCCAGCTCTCTTTGTATGAACATGTTGGACTCATCTAGCGTGTAGCTAGTCCTCTATATATACACATGTTGAACTCATCTGTCATGGCGTTAACTCTCAGTATATGGACATGTTGGATTCATCTGCCATGGAGCTAATATTCTGTATATGGAAATGATGGACTACTCTGCCATATAGCTAGCTCTCAGTATATGGACACGTTGGACTCATCTGCCATGTAGTTAGAACTCTGTATATGGAAATG
>NW_006408704.1:1139594-1143243 GCF_000296735.1 Chrysochloris asiatica
ACTACTTTGTCATTTAGCTAACTCTCTGTATATGGACATTTTGGACTCATCTGCTATGTAGCTAGCTGTCTGTGCATGGATATGATGGACTGATCTGCCATGTAGGGAGCTCCCTGTAAATGAACATGTTGGACTTCTCTGCTATGTAGCTAGCTCTCTGTATATGGACATGTTGGATTCATCAGCCATATAGCCAGCTCTCTCTGTATGAACATGTTGGAATCATCTCTCTTGTAGCTAGTCCTCTATATATACACATGTTGGACTTATCTTCCATGGAGCTAATCTCAGTATATGGGCATGTGGGGCTCATCTGCCATGTAGCTAGTACTCTATATATGGACATGTTGAACTTATCTGCCATGTAGCTAGAACTCTGTAAATGGAAATGTTGCACTATTCTGCCATGTAGCTAGATCTCTGTATATTTTCATTTTGGACTCGTCTGTCATGTAGCCAGCTCTCTGTACATGATTATGTTTGACTTATCCGTCAAGTATGTAGCTCTCTGTCGATGAAAATATTGGACTTGTCTGCCAAGTAGCTAGCTCTCTGTATACAGAAATGTTGGGCTCATTAGTCATTTAGCTTTCTCTCTCTTTATGAACTCATTGGAGTCATCTGCTATGCAGTTAGTCTTCTATATATACTCATGTTGGACTCATCTGCCATGTAGCTAACTCTCAATATATGGATGTGATGGACTCATCTCCCTTTTAGCTAATTCTCAGTATATGGACATGTTGGACTCATCTGCCATATAGCTAATTCTCAGTATATGGACACGTTGGACTCATCTGCCATGTAGCTAATTCTCAGTATATGCACATGTTGAACTCATCTGCCATGTAGCTAGTATTCTCTATATGGAAATGTTGGACTACTCTGCCATTTAGTTAGCTCTCAGTATATGGACACGTTTGACTTACCTACCATGTAGTTGTAACTTTTTATATGGAAATGTTGCACTACTCTTCCATGTAGCTAGCTCTATATATATGGATATTATGGACTCGTCTATGATGTAGCTAGCTTTCTGTATATGGACATGTTGGACTCATCAGGCATGTAGCCAGCTCTCTCTGTATGAACATGTTGGACTCATCTGCCTTGTCATTAGGCCTCTCGATATAAACATGTTGGACTCATCTGCCATGCAGCTAACTCTAATTATATGGACATGCTGGACTCATCGCTCATGTGGTTAACTCTCAGTATATGGCATATTGAAATCATTTGCCATGTAGCTAGTATTCTGTATGTGGAAATGTTGGACTTCTCTGCCATTTAACTAGCTCTCTGTATATTGACATTTTGGACTGATTTGTCATGCAGCTAGCTTTCTGTATATGAAAATATTGGAGTTTTCTGCCATGTAGCTAACTCTCAGTATATGGACATGTTGGACTCATCTGCCATGTAACTAAAACTCTGTAATTGGAAATATTGCACTATTCTGCCATGTAGCTAGCTCTCTGTATATGGACATTTTGGAATCCTCTGCCATGAAGCTAGCTCTCTGTGCATGGATATGCTAGACAGATCTGCCATGTAGGTTTTTGTTGTTGTTGTTAAGTGCCTTTCAGTTGGTTCCGACCCATAGCGACCCTATACAGGGTTTCCGAGGGTGTAAATCTTCACAGGAGTTGAAAGCCTCATCTTTCTCCCACGGAGCGGCTGGTAGTTTCAAACCGCTGACCTTAAGGTTCACAGCCTGATTCATAACCACTATGCTACCAGAGTTCCTCTGTAAATGAACATATTGGACTAGTCTGTCATGTAGCTTGCTCTCTGCATATGGACATGTTGGATACATGAGCCATGTAGCCAGCTCTCTCTCTAAGAACATGTTGGACTCATCTGGCTTGTAGTTAGTCCTCTCTATATATACATGTTGGACTCATCTGCCATGTAGTTAACTCTCAGTATATGAACATGTTGGACTACTCTGCCATGAAGCTAGCTCTCTAAATATAGACATTTTGAACTCATCTGCCATGAAGCTAGCTCTCTGTGCATGGATATGTTGGACTGATCTGCCATGTAGGTAGCTCTCTGTAGATGAACATATTTCTCATGTCTGCCAAATAGCTAGCTCTCTGTATATGAACATGTTGAACTCATCAGCATGTAGCCATCTCTCTCTGTATGAACATGATGGACTCATCTGTGTTGTAGCTAGTCCTCTATAGATATACATGTTGGACTCATCTGCCATGTAGCTAACTCTCAGTATATACACATGTTGGACTCATTTGCCATGTAGCTAACTTTCAGTATATGGACATGCTTTACTACTCTGCCATGTAACTAGTACTCTGTATATGGACACCTTGGACTACTCTGCCATGTAACTAGCTCTCAGTATATGGACATGTTGGACTCATCTGACATATAGCTAGAATTCTGTATATGGCAATGTTGCACTACTCTGCCATGCAGCTAGATATCTGTATATTGACATTTTGGACTTGTCTGCCATGTAGCTAACTCTCTGTACATGGATAGGTTTGACTGATCTGCCAAGTAGGTAGCTCTCTGTTTATGAACATATTGGACTTGTCTGCCATATAGCTAGTTCTTTCCATAAAGACATGTTGGACTCACCAGCCATGTAGCCAGTTTCTCTGTATGAACACGTTGAACTCATTTGCCTTGTAGCTAGTCTTCTATATATACACATGTTGGACTCATCTACCATGTAGCTAACTCTCAGTATATGAACATGTTGAACTCATCTGCCATGTATCTAGTACTCTGTATATGGACATGTTTGACTACTCTGCAATGCAGCTAGCTCTCAGTATATGGACACATTGGACTCATCTGCCATGTAGTGAGAACTCTGTATATGGAAATATTACACTACTCTCCCATGTAGCTAGCTCTCTAAATTTAGACATTTTGGACTCATCTGCCATGAAGCTATCTCTCTGTGCATGGATATGTTGGACTGATCTGCCATGTTGGTTGCTCTCAGCTAGCACTCTGTATATGAACATGTTGAACTCATCAACCATGTAGCCAGAGCTCTCTGTACAAACATGATGGTCTCATCTGTGTTGTAGCTAGTCTTCTATATATACACATGTTGGTCTCATCTGCCATGTATCTAACTCTCAGTGTATACACTTGTTGGACTCATTTGCCATGTAGCTAACTCTCAGTATATGTACATGTTGGACTCATCTGTCATGTAGCTAGTACTCTACATATGGACATGTTGGATTACTCTGCCGTGAGGTAGCTCTCAGTATATGGACACGTTGGACTCATCTCTCATGTAGCGAGAAATCTGTATATGGATATGTTTTACTACTCTGTGATGTAGGTATCTCTCTGTATATGGACATTCTGGACTCGTTTGCCATGTACTTAGCTCTCTGTGCATGGATATGTTGGACTGACCTGTCATATAGGTAGCTCTCTGTTAGTGAATATATTGGACATGTCTGCCATGTAGCTAGCTCTTTATATATGGACATGTTTGTACTCATCAGCCTTGTAGCCATCTCTTTCTGTATGAACATGTTGGACTCATCTGCGTTGTAGCTAGTCTTCTATATATACACATGTTGGACTTATCTGCCATGAAGCTAACCTCAGTATATGGACATGTTGAACTCATCTGAATTGTAGCTAGTACTCT
>NW_006408704.1:1144038-1148565 GCF_000296735.1 Chrysochloris asiatica
GAACATGTTAGACTCATCTGCCTTGTAGCTAGTCCTCTATATATACACATGTTGGACTTATCTGCCATGTAGCTACCTCTCAGAATATGGACATGTTGGACTCATCTGTTATGTAGCTAGTACTCGGTATATGGACATGTTGGACTACTCTGCCATGTGGCCGGCTCTCATTATATGGACACATTGGACTCACCTGACATGTAGCTAGAACACTGTAAATGGAAATGTTGCACTACTCTGCCATGAAACTAGCTCTCTGTATAAGAACATTTTGCACTCATCTACCATGTAGCTAGCTCTCTGTGCATGGATATTTTGGACACATATACAGTGAGCTAGCTACATGACAGACAAGTCCAATATGTTCAATATAATTAACTATCTGAGCATGGATATGTTGTACAGATCTGCCATGTAGGTAGCTCTCTGTATATGAACATATTGGACTTGTGTGTCATGTAGCTAGCTCACTGTATATTGACATGTTGGACTCACCAGCTATGTAGCCAGCTTCTCTGTATGAACACGTTGTACTCATCTGCCTTGTAGATAGTCTTATATATATAAACATGTTGGACTCATTTGCCATGTAGCCAACTCTCAGTATATGGACATGAAGGACTCATCTGTCATGTAGCTATCTCTCAGTATATGGACATGTTAGACTCATCTTCCATGTAGCTCAAACTCTGTAAATGGAAATGTTGCACTACTCTTCCATATAGCTAGCTCTCTGTATTTGGACATTTTTAACTCATCGGCCTTGTAGCTAGCTCTCATCGCATGGATATGATGACTGATCTGCCATGTAGGTAGCTCCCTGTATATGAACATATTGGACTTGTCTGCCATTTAGTTCGCTCTCAGTAGATGGCCATGTTGGACTCATCATTTATGTAGCCATCTCTCTGAGTATGAACATGTTGGACTCATTTGACTTGTAGCTAGTCCTCTCAATATACACCTGTTGAACTCATATGCCATGTAGCTAAGTCTCAGTATACTGACATATTAGACTAATATGCCATGTAGCTAGTACTCTATATATGGACATGTTAGACTAATGTGCCATGTAGCCAGATCTCAGTTTATGGGCACTTTGGACTCATGTGCCATGTATCTAGATATATGTGTATAGAAATGTTGCACTACTCTGCCATGTATGTATCTCTCTGCATATGGACATTTTGCACTCATTTTTCATGTAGCTTGCACTCTGTGCATGGTTATGTTGGACTGATCTGCCAAGTAAATAGATCCCAGTGTATGAACATATTGGACTTCTCTGCCATGTAACTAGCTCTCTTTATATGGACATGTTGGACTCACCAGCTATGTAGCCAGCTCTCTCTGTATGAACATGTTGGACTCATCTGGCTTGTAGCTATTCCTCTATATATACACATATTGGACTCATCTGCCATGTAGCTATCTCTCAGTATATGGACATGTTGGACTCAACCGCCATATAGCTATTACTCTGTATATGGATATGGTGGACTACTGTTTCATGTAGCTAACTCTCAGTATATGGACATATTGGACTAATCTGCCATGTAGCTAGAACTCTGTATATGGAAATGTTGCACTGCTCTACCATGTAGCTATCTCTCTGTGTATGAACATGTTGCATGCATCTGCCTTGTAGCTAGTCTTCTATATATATACATGTTGAAATCATCTGCCATGTAACTAACTCTCAGTTTATGGACATGTTGGACTCATCTTCCATTTAGCTAGTACTCTGTATATGGACATGTTGGACTACTCTACAATGTAGTTAGCTCTCAGTATATGGACACGTTGGACTCATCTCCCTTTTTTCTAGAATTCTATATATGGACATGTTGGACTATTCTGCCATGTAACTAGCTTTCATTATATGGAAACGTTGGAGTCCTCTGCCATGTAGTTAGTACTCTGTATATGGACATGTTGGACTACTTTGCCATGTAGCTAATTCTCAGTATAAGAACCTGTTGGACTCATCTGCCATGTATCTAGTACTCTGGAAATGGAAATGTTTGACTCATCTGCCATGTAGCTAACTATCAGTATATGCACACTTTGGACTCATATGCCATGTAGCTAGAACTCTGTATTTGGAAATGTTCCTCTATACTGCCATGTAGCTAGCTCTGTGTATATGGACTTTTTGGACTTGTCTGCTATGTAGCTAGCTCTCTGAGCATGGACATGTTGGACTGATCTGCCATGTA
Source organism: Chrysochloris asiatica (assembly GCF_000296735.1). Classification (NCBI taxonomy): domain Eukaryota; kingdom Metazoa; phylum Chordata; class Mammalia; order Afrosoricida; family Chrysochloridae; genus Chrysochloris; species Chrysochloris asiatica. The sequence goes on from NW_006408704.1 coordinate 1,146,258, forward strand.
GGTAGCTCTCTGTATATGAACATATTAGACTTGTCTGCCATGTAGCTAGCTCTCTGTATATGGACATGTTGGAAACATCAGCGATGTAGCCAACTCTCTCATTATGTACACTTAGGACCCATCTGCCTTGTCACTAGGCCTCTCTATATAAACATGTTGAACTCATCTGTCATGTAGCTAGCTCTCTGTGCATAGGTATGTTGGATTGATCTGCCATGTAAGTTGCTCCCTTTATATGAACATATTGGACTTGTCTGCCATGTAGCTAGTTCTCTGTGCATGGATATGTTGGACTATTCTGCAATGTAGGTTGCTCCCTTTATATGAACATATTGGACTTGTCTGCCATGTAGCTAGTTCTCTGTGCATGGATATGTTGGACTATTCTGCAATGTAGGTTGCTCCCTTTATATGAACATATTGGACTTGTCTGCCATGTAACAACTCTCTGTATATGGACAAGTTGGACTCAGCAGCCATGTAGCCAGCTCTCTCTGTTTGAACATGTTGGATTCATCTGCCTTGTAGCTATTCCTCTATATATACACATGTTGGACTCATCTCTCATGTAGCTAACTCTCAGTTTATGGATATGTTGGACTCAACTGACATATAGCTAGTACACTTTATATGGATATGTTGGACTACTGTGTCATGTAGCTATCTTTCAGTACATAGACACATTGGAGACATCTGCCATGTAGCTAGAACTCTGTATATGGAAAAGTTGCACTACTCTGCCATGTATGTGTTGGACTGCATGGATGTGTTGGACTGATTTGCCATGTAGATAACTCCCTTTACATGAACATATTATAATTGTCTGCCATATAGCTAGCTCTCTGTATATGGACATGTTGGACTCATCAGCCATGTAGCCAGCTCTCTTTGTATGAACATATTGGATTAATCTGTCTTGTAGCTAGTCCTCTATATATTCACAGGTTGGACTCATCTGCCATGTAGCTAACTCTGAGTATATGGACACATTGGGATCATCTGCTATGGAGCTATCTCTCTGTATATGGATATATTGGACTCCTTGGCCATGTAGCTAGCTCTCAGTGCATGGATGTGTTAGACTGACCTGCCATGTAGGTAGCTCTCTGTATAAGAACATTTTGAATTTGCCTTCCATGTGGCTAGCTCTCTGTATATGGACATGTTGGACTCATCAGCCATGTAGCCAGCTCTTTCTCTATGAACATGTTGCACTCATCTGCCTTGTAGCTGGTCCACTATATATACACATGTTGGACTCATCTGCCATGAAGCTAACTCTCAGTATATGGACATGTTGGATTCATCTGCCATGTAGCTAATACTCTGTATATGGACATGTGGGACAACTTTGCTATGTGGCTAGCTCTCAGTATGTGGATATGTTGGATTCTTCTGCCATGTAGCTAGAGCTCAGTATATGGAATCGTTGTACTACTCTGCCATGTTGTCACCTCTCTCTGTATGAACATGTTGGACTCATCTGCCTTGTAGTAGTCCTTTATATATACACATGTTGGACTCATCTACCATGTAGCTAGTACTCTTAATATGGACATGTTGGACTGCTCTGCCATTTAGCTAGCTCTCAGTATATAGACACGTTGAACATAACTGCAATGTAGCTAGAGCTCTTTATATGGAAATGTTGCACTACTTTTTCATGTAGCCAGCTCTCTGAATATGGACATTTTGGACTAGTCTGCCATGTAGGTAGCTCTTTGTGCATGGATATGCTGGACTGATCTGCCATGTAGGTAGCTCTCTGTATATGAACATATTGTACTTGTCTGCCATGTATCTAGCACACTGTATATGGACATGTTGGACTCCTCAGCTATAAAGCCAGCTATCTGTATATGGACATTTGGACTCATCTAGCATGTAGCTAGCTGTCAGTATATGAACACGTTGGACTCATCTGCCATGTAGCTAGAACTCTGTATATGGAAATGTGGCTCTACTTTGCCATGTAACTAGCTCTCTGTATATGGACATTTTGGACTCGTCTGCCAAGTAGCTAGCTCTCTGTGCATGGATATGTTGGACTGATCTTCCATGTAGGCAGTTTTCTGTATAGGCACATTTTAGATTTGTCTTCCATTTAGCCAGCTCTCTGTATATGGACATGTTGGACCCGTCTGCCATGCGTGCAGCTCTCTCAGTATGAATACGTTGGACCCATCTGCCTTGTGCTTGTCCACTATATATGCACCTGTTGGACTCATCTGCCATGTAGCTAACACTCAGTATATGAACATATTGGACTCATCTGCCATATAGCTAGTTCTCTGTATATGGACAGGTA
>NW_006408704.1:1148805-1151976 GCF_000296735.1 Chrysochloris asiatica
AGCTCTCAGTATATGGACACGTTGGACTCATCTGCCATGCTACTAGAACTTTGTATATGGATATGTTGCAATACTCTGCCATGTAGCTAGCTCTTTGTATACGGACATTTTGGAGTCATCTGCCATATAGATAGCTCTCTGTACATGGACATGTTGCGCTGATCTGCCATGTAGGTAGCTCTCTGTATATGAACATGTTGGACTCATCTGCCATGTAGGTAGCTCACAGTATATGAACATGTTGGACTCATCTGCCATGTAGCCAGTGCTCTGTGTATGAACATGTTGGACTCATCTACCATGTACATAGAACACTGTATATTAATATATTGGACTTCTGTGTCATGTAGCTAGCTCTCATTATATGGACAAGTTGGACTCATTAGCTTTGTAGCTAGTACTCTGTATATGGACATGTTGGACTACTCTGCTATGTAGTTAGCTCTTAGTTTATGGACATGTTGTATTTGTCTGCCATGTAGCTATAACTCTGTATATGGAAATGTTGCACTACTCTGCCATGTAGCAAGCTCTCTATGTATGGACAATTTGGACTCATCTGCCATGTAGCTAGGTTTCTGTACATGGATAATGGAGTGATCTGGCATGTAGGTAGCTTTCTCTATACGAACATATTGGACTTCTCTACCATGTAGCTAGCGCTCAGTGTATGGACATGGTGGACTCATCAGTCATGGAGCCAGCTGTCTGTGTATGAACATGTTATACTCATCTGCATGTTAGCTAACCGTCTAAATATAAACATGTTGGAATCATCTTCCTTGTATATAACACTCAGTAGATGGACATGTTGAACTCATTTGACATGTCGGAAGTACTCTGTATATGGACATGTTTGAGTACTCTGCCATGTAGCTAGCTCTCAGTATATGAACACGTTGGACTCATCTGCCATGTAGTTAGAAATTTGTATATGAAAATGTTGCACTACTCTGCCAAGTATCTAGTACTCTGTACATGGACATGTTGTACTACTCTGCCAAGGAGCTGGCTCTCTATTATACGGACACGTTGGACTCATTTGACATGTAGCTAGAATTCTGCATATGGAAATGTTGTACTACACTGCCATCTAGCTAGCTCTCTGTATATGGACATTATGTACTTGTCTGCCATGAAGTTATCTCTATGTACAGGGATATTTTGGACTGATTTGATATGTAGTTAGCTCTCTCTATATGAAGATATTGTACTTGTCTGCCATGTAGCTATCCCTGTTAATATATATATGTTGGACTCATCTGCCACGTAGCTAACTCTAATTGTATGCACATGTTGGACTCATCTGCCATGTAGCCTGCTCTCTCTGTATGATCATATTGGATTCATCTGCCTTGTAGCTAGCCCTCTAAATATACATGTGTTGGGGATATCTGCCATGTAGCTAACTCTCAGTATATGGACATGTTGGATTACTCTGCCATGTAGCTAGTTCTCTGTATATGGACATGTTGGACTCATCTGCCATGTAGCTAGAACTCCGTATGTGGAAATGTTGCACTGTTCTGCCACATAGCTAGCTCTCTGTATATGTGCATTTTGGAATCGTCAGCCATGTAGCTCGCTCTCTGTGCATGGATATGTTGGACTGATCTGCCATGTAGGTATCTCTCTGTATATGAAGATATTGGACTTGTGTTCCATGTAGCTAATCCTCTAAATATACATATGTTGGACTTATCTGCCATGTAGCTAATTCTAAGTGTATGGACATGTTGGACTCATCTGCCATGTAGTCAGGTCTCTGTGTACGAACATGTTGGACTCGTCTGCCTTGTAGCTAGCCCTCTAAATATACATATGTAGGACTGATATGGCATGTAGAATACTCTCAGTATATGGACATGTTGGACTCATCAGCCATGTAGCTAGAACTCTGTATATGGACATGTTGGACTACTCTGCTATGAAACTAGCTCTCAGTATATGGTTACGTTGGACTCACCTGTCATGCAGCTAGAACTCTGTGTACTGAAATGTTGCACTACTCTTCCATGTAGCTAGCTCTCTGTATATGGACATTTTGGACTCGTCTGCCATGCAGCTAGTACTCTGTATATGAACATGTTTGACTACTCTGCCATTCAGATAACTCTCAGTATATGAACACGTTGGACTACTCTGTCTTGTAGCTAGAACTATGTATATTGAAATGTTACACCACTCTACCATGTAGCTAGTACATTTTGGACTCGTCTGCCATGTAATTAGATCTCTGTGCATGAATATATTGAACTGATCTGCCATGTAGGTAGCTCTCTGTAAACGAATATATTGAACTTCTCTGCCATTTATATGGACATGTTGGACTCATTAGCCATGTAGCCTGGGCTCTATGTATGAGATTGTTGGACTCACATGACTTGATGCTCGTCCTATATATTTACACATGTTGGACTCCTCTGCTATGTAGCTAGTACTCTGTATATGCACTTGTTGGACTACTCTGCCATGTAGCTAGCTGTCAGTATATGGACATGTTGTACTCATCTGCCATGTAACTAGAATTCTGTATATGGAAATGTTGCACTGCTCTGCCATGTAGCTAGCTCACTGTATATGGACATTTTGGAATTGTCAGCCATGTAGCTATCTCTCTTTGCATGGATATGTTTGATTGATCTGCCATGTAGGTAGCTCTCTGTATATGAAAATATTGGACTTCTCTGCCATGTAGGTAGCTCTCTGTATATGAAGATATTGGACTCATCTGCCATGTAGTCAGCTTTCAGTGTTTGAACAAGTTAGTCTCATCTGCCTTGTAACTAGCCCTCTAAATATACACATGTTGGACTCATCTCCCATGAAGCTATGTCTCAGTATATGGACATGTTGGACTCATCTGCCATGTAGCTAGTCTCAGAATATGCACACGTTGGACTCATCAGCCATGTAGCTAGACCACTGTATTTGGAAATCTTGAACTATTCTGCCATGTAGCTACCTCTTCTCCATATACGGACATGTTGGACTCATCAGCCAAGTAGCTAGAATTCTGTTTATGGAAATGTTGCACTACTCTGCTATGTAGCTAGCTCTCTGTATATGGACATTTTGGACTCCTTTACCATGTAGCTAGCTCTCTGTGCATGGATATGTTGGACTGATCTGCCATGTAGGTAACTCTCTAAATATACACATGTTGGATTC
>NW_006408704.1:1152716-1153671 GCF_000296735.1 Chrysochloris asiatica
TTGCCATGTAGGTAGCTCTCGGTATATGGACATGTTTGACTCATCAGCCATGTAGCCAGCTATCTGTGTATGATCATGTTGGACTCATCTGTATTGTAGCTAGTACTATGTACATAGACATGTTGAACTACTCTGCCATATAGCTAGCTCTCAGTATATGGAAACTTTGGACTCATCTGCCATGTAGCTAGAATTCTGTATATGAAAATGTTGTGCAACTCTGCCATGTAGCTAGCTCTCTGTATATGGACACATTGGACTCATCAGCTATGTAGCCAGCTCACTGTTTATGAACATGTTGGAATCACCTGCCTTGTAGTTAGTACTCTATATAAACACATGTTAGACTCATATACCATGTGGTTAGTACTCTGTATATGGACATGTTGGACTACTCTTCCATGTAAGCTAGCTCTCAGTATATAGATATGTTGAACTTATCTGCAAAGTAGCTAGAACTCTGTATATGGAAATGTTGCACTAGTCTGCCATGTAGCTTGCTCTTTGTATATGGGTATTTTGGACTTGTGTGCCATGTAGCTAGAACTCTGTGTATGGACATGTTGCACTACTCTGTCATATATATACCTCAGTATATGAACATTTTGGACTCTTATGCCATGTAGCTAGCTCTCATTACATGGATATGTTGGACTGATCTGCCATGTAGCTAGCTCTCTGTGCATAGATATTTTGGACTGATCTACTATGTAGGTATCTCCTGTATATGAACATATGCGACTTGTTGTCTGTATATGGACATGTTGCACTCTTCAGCCATGTAGCCAGCTCTCTCAGTATGAACATGTTGGACTCATCTGCCTTGTAGTTAGTTCTCTAAACATACATACATTGGACTCATATGTCCTGTGGCTAGTACTCTGTATATGGACATGTTGGACTACTCTGCCATGTAGCTAGATCTCATTATATAGACACGTTGTAATCATCTTCA
>NW_006408704.1:1153771-1155120 GCF_000296735.1 Chrysochloris asiatica
GCTAGTACTCTGTATATGGACATGTTGGACTACTCTGCCATGTAGCTAGATCTCATTATATAGACACGTTGTAATCATCTTCAATGTTGCTAGAACTCTATACATGGAAATGGTGCATTACTCTTCCATGTGGCTAGCTGTCTGTATATGGACATTTTGAACTCATATTCCATGTAGCTAGCATTCTGTACATGGATATTTTGGAGTGATCTGCCATGTACACAGCTCTCTATATATGAACATATTTGAATTGTCTGCCATATAGCTAGCTATCAGTAGACGGACATATTGGATTAATCACCCGTATAGCCAGCTCCCTCTGTATGAACATGTTGGACTCAACTTCCTTGTAGGTAATCCTCTATATATACACATGTTGGACTCATCTGCCATATCTACTACTATGTATACGGACATTTTGGACTACTCTGCCATGTAGCTAGCTCTCATTATATAGACATGTTGGACTCATCTGCCATATAGCTAGGACTCTGAATATGGAAATGTTGCTCTACATTGCCATGTAGCTAGCTCTCTGTATATGGACACGTTGGACTCATCAGCTATGTAGCCAGCTCTCTGTGTATGAACATGTTGGTCTCACCTGTCTTGTAGCTAGCCCTCTGAATATAAACATGTTGGACTCATCTCCCATGAAGCTAACTCTCTGATATGGACATGTTGGATTCATCAGCCTTATAGACAGCTCTCTCTGTATGAACATGTTGGACTCAACTGCCTTATGGCTAGACCTCTATCTATACACATGTTGAACTCACCTGCCATGTGGCTAGTACTGCCATGTAGCTAGCTCTCAGTATATAGACATGTTGGATTCATCTGCCATGTAATTAGGACTCTGTATATGGAAATGTTGCTCTACTCTGCCATGTAGCCAGCTCTCTGTACATGTACATTTTGTACCCGTCTTCCATGTAACTAGCACTCTGTACATGGATATGATGAACTGATCTGCTATGTAGTTAGCTCTCTGTATATGAAGACATTAGATTTGATGTCATGTAGCTAGCCCTCTAAATATTCATATGTTGGACTCATCTGACATGTTGCTAACTCCCAGTATATGGACATGTTGGATTCATCTGCCATGTAGCCTGCTCTCTGTGTATGAACCACTTGGATTCATTTGACTTATAGCTAGCTCTCAAAATATACACATATTGTACTCATCTCCCATGAAGCTAACTCTCAGTATATGGACATCTTGGACTCCTGTGTCATGTAGCTTGAATACCGTATATGGACATGTTGGACTACTCTGCCATGTAGCTAGCTCTCAGTATATGGACATGTTGGACTCATCTGCCATGTAGCTAGAACTCTGTATA
>NW_006408704.1:1155220-1156934 GCF_000296735.1 Chrysochloris asiatica
ATATGGACATGTTGGACTACTCTGCCATGTAGCTAGCTCTCAGTATATGGACATGTTGGACTCATCTGCCATGTAGCTAGAACTCTGTATATTGAAATGCTGCACTACTCTGCATTGTATCTAGCTCTCTGAATATGGACACGTTGATCTCATCTGCCATGTAGCTAGAACCCTGTATATGGAAATGTTGCACTACTCTGCCTGTAGCTAGCTCTCTGTATATGGACATTTTAGACTCATCAGCCATGTAGCCAGCTGTCTGTGTATGAACATGTTGGACTCATCTACGTTGTAGCTAGCCCTCTAAATATACACATTTTGGACTCATCTGCCATGTATTTAACTCTCATACTATGGACATGATGGACTCATCTGCCATGTAGCTAGTACCCCGTATATGGTCATGTTGGACTACTCTGCCATTTAGCTAGCTCTCAGTATAAGGACACATTGGACTACTCTGCCATGTAGCTAGAAATCTGTATATGATAATTTTGCACTACTCTGCCATGTATCTGGCTCTCTGTTTATGGACAAGATGGACTCAACTGCCAAGTAGCTAGAACTTTGTATATGGAAATATTGCACTACAATGCCTTGTAGCCAGCTCTCTGTACATGTACAATTTGTACTCGTCTTTCATGTAGCTATCACTCTGTACATGAATATGATGGACTGATCTGCTATGTAGTTAGCTCTCTGTATAAGAAGATATTGGACTTGTCTGCCATGTGGCTAGCTCTCTGTATATGGACATTTTTGACTCATCAGCCATGTAGCCAGCTGTCTCTGTATGAACATGTTGGACTCATCTGACTTTTAGCTAGTCTCTATATATACACATGTTGGACTCATCTGCCATGTAGATAACTCTCAGTATGTGGACATGTTGGACTCATCTGCCATATAGCTAGTACTCTGTATATGGATATGTTGCACTACTCTGCCATATAGCTAGCTACCAGAATGTTGACACGTTGAACTCATTTGCAAAGTACCTAGCACCCTGTATATGGAAATGTTCCACTACTCTGCCATATAGCTTGCTCTCTGTATGTGGACATTTTGGACTCATATGCCATGTAGCTAGCTCTCTGTGCATGGAAATGTTGTACGGATCTACCATGTAGGTAGCTTCCTGTATATGAACATATTGGCCTTGTCTGCCATGTTGCTAGCTCTTTGCATATGGACATATTGGGCTCTTCAGCTATGTAGCCGGCTCTCTCTGCATGAACATGTTGGACACATCTGCCTTGTAGCTAGTCATCTATATATATACATGTTGTACTCATCTGCCATGTAGTTAACTCTCCATATATCAACATGTTGGATCCATCTGCCATGGAGCTAGTACTCTGAATTTGGACACGTTGACCTACTCTGCCATGTAGCTAGCTCTCTGTATAGGGACACATTGGACTCATCTGCCATTTAGCGAGAACTCTGTATATGGAAATGTTGCACTACTCTACCATGTAGCTATCTCTCTATTTATGGACGTTTTGGACTTTTCTGCCAAGTAACTAGCTCTCTGTGTGGATATTCTGGATTGATCTGCCATGTATGGAGCTCTCTGTATATGAACATATGAACTGTATATGAACTTCTGGGAGTGGCCAATGAGGGTAGAGGACAGCTTCGATTTACTACTTGACACAGTCTAGTGAATAGTAGAGTAATCTGGCAGAACAGATGGCTCTCAGAAGTTGCT
>NW_006408704.1:1157545-1159867 GCF_000296735.1 Chrysochloris asiatica
ATAAGTAGCAATGAATTGTGTACAGTTTGACTTAATCTTTAAGTGGACACAAGAAGAAACCGCTTATCACATGCTGAGGAAAGAGATGAAAGTCAGTTGAAAATCACAGAAAAGTTTTTGTGAAAGTTGTCTAATGAACAGTTGCAAGGATGTTGTGATTAACTGTGTAATAATTCAAGAAAAGATCAAAGTGTTAGTTCATTATGTACTGTGAAGTTTTAAGTATAAAAAATAAAGACATGCTGAGCTGGGCTGGCAGAAGCAGGAGAAGAAACAGAGAGCAGGAGGGAGAAGGGATAGGGCAGACAGCAGAGAGAACAGACAGCAGAGAGCGGGGGGCAGACAGCAAAGAAAACAAGAAGTAGAAGCAGAAGGCAGAGGCTAGAGAGAACAGCCAGACAGCAAGGCAAGCTGAAAAGCCTCTCGAGTTGTATTCATTTCTTCATCCGACAATTTCACATATCCACTCGTGTTCCACGACCCTCACGGAGAGCCGGACTCCCCACACTTGTCTGCCATGTAGTTAGCTCTCTGTATATGGACATGTTGTACTCATAAGCCATGATGCCAGCTCTTTATGTATGAACATGTTGGACTCTTCTGCCTTGTAGCTAGTCCTCTGTATATATACATGTTGGACTCATCTGCCATGTAGCTAGTACTCTGTATATTGAAATGTTGGATGATTCTGCCAGGTAGCTAGCTGTGAGTATATGGACACATTGAATTCATCTGCCATATACCTAGCTCTCTTTATATGGACATTTTGCACTTGTCTGACATGTAGCTAGCTCTCTGTATATGGACATGTTCTAATCATAAGCCATGTAGCCAGCTGTCTCTGGATAAACACATTGGACTCATCTGCCTTGTAACTAGTCCTCTATATATACACATGTTGGAATCCTCTGCCATGTACCTAAATCTCAGTATATGGACATTGTGGCCTCATCTGCCATTTAGCTAGTATTTTGTATATGGACATGTTGGACTACTCTGTCATGTAGCTAGCTCTCAGTATATGGACATGTTTGACTCATCTGCATGTAGCTAGAATTCTGTATTTGGAAATGTTGTATTGCACTGCCATGTACCTAGCTCTCTGTATATGGACATTTTGCAATCGTCTGACATGTAGCTAGCTCACTGTGCATGGATATGATGCACTGATCTTCCATGTAGTTACCTCTCTGTATTTGAACATATTGGACTTGCCTGCCATGTAGCTAGCTGTCTGTATATGGACATGTTGAACTCATCAGCCATATAACCATCTCTCTCTGTATGAACATGTTGGATTCATCTGCCTTGAGGAAGTCCTCTATATATACACATGTTGGACTAATCTGCCATGTAGCTAACTCTCAGTATATGGACATGTTGGACTCATCTGACATGTAGCTAGTATTCTGTATATGGAAATATTGGATGGCTCTGGCATGTAGCTAGCTTTCAGTATATGAACACGTTGGACTCATCTTCCATGTAGCTAGAACTCTATATATGGAAATATTGCACTATTCTGCCATGTAGCTAGCTCTCTGTAGATGAACATTTTAGACTCATCTACCATGTAGCTAGCTCTCTGTTCATGGATATCTTGGACTGGTCTGTACTTTTGGTAGCTGTCTGTATATGAACATATTGGACTTGTCTATCATGTGGCTAGCTCTCTGTATATGGACATTTTTGACTCATCAGCCATGTAGCCAGCTCTCTCTGTATAAACATGTTGAACTTATCTGCCATGTAGATAACTCTCAGTATGTGGGCATGTTGGAATCATATGACATGTAACTAGTATTCTGTAAATGGACATGTTGAACTACTCTGCCATGTAGCTAGCTCTCAAAATATTGAAACATTGGACTCATCTGTCTTGTCGCTTTTTGTTTTTGTTGTTGTCAGGTGCCATTGAGTCACAACCTACTCATAGTGACCCTATGCACAGAAAAATGAAAAAATGTCCAATCTTGGGCCAACCTCACTACCGCTGCCACACTGGAGTCCAACAGTGATGCCATCTGGCCAATCCATTTCGTTAGGTCTCTTCCTCTTTTTCTCTGACCCTTCAACATACCCAGCATGACATCCTTCTCTAGTGACTGTTTCCTCCGGACAATATATCCAAAGTATGAGAGACGAAGCTTAGGCATCTTGGCCTACAAGGAGCACTCTGGCTGCACTTCTTCCAAAACAGATCTATTGGTTCTTTTGGCAGTCCATCGCACTTTCAGCATTCTCCTCCAACACCACAACTCAAAGGCATCAATTCTTCTACGATCTTCCTTATTCACTGTCCAGCTTTCGCATCCATATGAG
>NW_006408704.1:1160669-1162591 GCF_000296735.1 Chrysochloris asiatica
TTCTGAATCCAGCTTGAACCTCTGGAAGTTCTCTGTCAATGTATGATTGTAGCCGTTTCTTTATTACCTTTAGCAAAACTTTACTCACTTGAGATATCAAAGAGATTGTTCGATGATTTCCACATTCTGTTGGGTCACCTCTCTTTGTAATGGGCGTAAATATTGATCTCTTACAATCAGTCGACCAGATAGTTGACTTCCAATTTTTTTGGCAGAGATGAGTGAGTGCCTCTGGTGCCGCATCACTTTCTTGAAAGATTTCAATTTTTATTCCATCAATTCCTGGTGCCTTGATGCTAGGGTTCTATATATAAACATATATAACTAACTCTAAGTATATGGACATGTTTGACTCACCTGCCATGTAGTTAACTCTCAGTATATGCACATGGTGGACTCATCAGTCATGTACTTAACTCTCAGTATATGCACACATTGGACTTATCTACCATGTAGCTAGTAAATTGTATATGAACATGTTGGACTACACTGTTGTGTATCCAGTTCTCAGTATATGGGCATATTGGATTCATTTGTCATGTATCTAGAACTCTGTTTATACAGATGTTGCACTACTCTGCCATGTATCTAGCTCTCTGTATATGGACATTTTGGACTCATCTGCCATGTAGCTAGCTCTCTGTGTATGCATATGTAGTTAGCTCTCTGTATATGAACATATTGTACATGTCTGCCTTGCAGGTAGCTTTCTGTATATGAACAAGTTGGACTCATCAGCCATGTAGCCATCTCTCTCTGTATGAACATGTTGGACTCATTTGCCTTGTATATAGTCCTCTATATATACACATGTTGGAATCATCTGCCATGTAGCTAACTCTCAATATATGGACATGGAGGATTCTTCTGCCATGTAGCTAGTACTGTTTATATGGACATGTTGGACTACTGTGCCATGTAGCTAGCTCTCAGTATATGGACACGTTGGACTCATCTACCAGGTAGCGAGAAATCTGTATATGGAAATCTTGCACTACTCTGCTATGTAGCTAGCTCTCTGTATATGGACATTTTGGACTCATCTGCTATGAAGCTAGCTCTCTGTGCATGGATGTGTTGGAATGATCTGCCATGTAGGTAGCTTTCTGTATATTAAAATATTGGACTTGTCTGACATGTAGCTAGCCCACTGTATATGGACATATTGGACTCATCAACCATGTGGCCAGCTCTCTGTATATGAACATATTGGACTCATCTGCCTCATAGTTATTCCGGTATGTATACACAAATTCGACTCATCTGCCATTTAGCTTTCTCTAAGTATATTAACACGTTAGATTTATCTGCCAGGTAGCTTGCTCTCTGTATATGGAAATTTTTAACTCATTGGCCATGTAGGTAGCTCTCAGTGCATGGATATGTTGAGCTGATCTGCCATGTAGATAACTTCCTGTATATGAACATATTGATCTTGTCTTCCATGTAGCTAGCTCTCTGTACATTGACATGTTGGACTCATCAGCCATGTAGCCATCTTACTTTGTATGAACATGTTGGATTCATCTGCCTTGTAGTCAGTCCTCTATGTATACACATGCTGGACTCATCTGCCATGTAGCTAAATCTCAGTATATGGACATGGTGGACTCATCTGCAATGTAGCTAAATCTCAGTATTTGGGCATTTTGGACTACTCTGTCATGTAGCTAACTCTCAATATCTGGACATGTTGGACTCATCTACCATTTGCTATTATTCTGTATATGGACATGTTGGACTAATCTGCCATGTAACTAGCTCTATGTATATGGACACGTTGGACTCATCTGCCATATAACTAGATCTCTGTATATGGAAATGTTGCACTACTCTGGCGTATAGCTAGTTCTATGTGCATGGATATGTTGGACTGATCTGCCATATAGGTAGTTCTCTGTATATGGACATATTGGACTTGT
>NW_006408704.1:1163565-1165022 GCF_000296735.1 Chrysochloris asiatica
CTCCTCTGCCATGTAGCTAGCTCTCTTTATATGGACACATTGGACTCATCTGCTATGTAACTAGAACTCTGTATATGGAAATGCTGTACTACTCTGCCATGTAGCTAGCTCTCTGTATATGGATGTTATGGACTCGTATGCCATGTTGTTATCTCTCTGAGCATGGATATGTTGGACAGATCTATCATGTAGTTAGCTCTCTGTACATGAACATATTGGACTTGTCTGCCATATAGCTAGCTCTCTGTATATGGACAATTTGGACTCAGCAGCCATGTGGTCAGCACACTCTGTATGAACATGTTGAATTCATCTGCCTTTTTGTTGGACTCTCTATAGAAACATGTTGAATTCATCTGTAATGTACCTGACTCTCAGTATATGTATATGTTTGACTCATCTGCCATGTAGCTAACTCTCAGGATATGGACACGTTGTACTCATCTACTATGTAGATAACTCTCAGTATATGGCACATTGTACTCATCTACCATGTAGCTAGATCTCTGTATATGGACATTTTGGACTCTTCTTGCATGTAGCTAGCTCTCTGGCAAGGGTATGTTGGACTGATCTGCCATGTAGGCAGCTCTCTGTATATGAAAATATTGGACTTGACTGCGATGTAGCTAGCTCTCTGTATATGAACATTTTGGACTCATCAGCCATATAGTCTTCTCCATCTGCATGAACATATTAGACTCATATGCTTTGTAGCTAGTCCTCTTTATATACATATGGTGGACTCATCTGCCATTTGCTATTACTCTGAAAATGAACATGATGGCCAACTCTGCCATGTATCTGGCTCTCAGTATATGGACACATTGGACTCATGTGCTATTTAACTAGCTCTCTGTGCATCGATATGTTGGCTGATCTTCCATGTATGTATCTCTCTGTATATCAACATATTAACCTTGTCTGCCATGTAGCTAACTCTCAGCATACAGACATGTTGGACTCATCTGCCATGTAGATAACTCTCAGAATATGACACATTGGACTCATCTGCCATGTAGCTAGTACATTTTATATGTACATGTTGGATTACTCTGCCATGAATCTAACTCTCAGTATATGGACATGTTGTACTGATCTGCCATGTAGCTAGTACACTGCATATGGACATGTGGGACTATTCTGCCAAGTAGCTACCTCTCAGCATATGGACACATTGGACTCATGTGCTATTTAGCTAGCTCTCTGTGCATGGAAATGTTGGACTGATCCACCATGTAATAGCTCTCTGTATATGAGCATATTGCCCATGACTGCCATGTAGCTAGCTCTCTGTATATGGACATGTTGGACTCAATAGCCATGTAACCAGCTCTCTGAGTATGAATATGTTTTACTCATCTGCCTTGTAGCTAATCCTCTATATATACACATATTGGACTCATCTGCTCTGTAGTTAACTCTCAGCATATAGACATGTTGGACTCATCTGCCAT
>NW_006408704.1:1169458-1183790 GCF_000296735.1 Chrysochloris asiatica
TCATATAGTCTGCAAATAGGGAGAGCTTTACCTCCTCTTTGCCAATTTGGATGCCTTTAATTTCCCTATCTTGCCATATAGCTCTTGCTAAGACTTCCAGCACAATATTGAATAGGAACAGTGACAGAGGGCATCCTTGTCTTGTTCCTGTTCGCAGAGGAAAGGCTTTCAATTTCTCTCCATTGAGAGTAATATAGGCTGTTGTTCTCTGTATATGAACATATTGGACTTGTCTGCTATGTAGCTAACTTTCTGTATATGGAAATGTTGTACTCATCAGTCATGTAGCCATCTCTCTGTGTAAGAACATGTTGGACTCATCTGCCATGTTACTAGCCCTCAGAATATGGACATTTTGGGCTCATCTGCAGTGTAGTTATTACTCTGTATATGGACATGTTGAACTATTTGCCATGTAGCTAGCTTTCAGTATATGGACACATTTTACCACTCTGCCACGTAGCTAGAACTCTTTGTATGCAAATGTTGCACTCCTCTGCCATGTAGCTAATTCATTGTATATGGACATTTTGGACATGTCTGCCATGGAGCTAGCTCTCTGTACAAGGATATGTTGGACGGATCTGGATGTAGGTAGTTCTCTGTATATGAACATATTGGATTTGTCTGCTTTGTAGCTAGCTCTCTGGATATGGACATGATGGACTCATCTGCCCTGTAGCTAGCCCTCTAAATATACACATGTTGGATTCATCTGCCATTTAGCTAGCTCTCAGTATATGGACACGTTAGACTCATATTCCATTTAGCTAGATTACTGTATATGGAAATGTTGCACTACTCTGCCATGTAGCTTGCTCTGTCTATATGGACACATTAGTCTCATCTGCCATGTAGCTAGTACCCTATATATGGAAATGTTGAACTACTCTGCCATGTATCCAGCTGACTGTATATCGACATATTGGCTTTGTCTGTCATGTAGCTAGCTCTCTGTACATGGATATGTTGGAATGATCAGTCCTGTAGGTAGTTCTGTATATATGAAGATATTGGACTTGTCTGACATGTATCTAGCTTTCTGTGTATGGATGTGTTGGATTCATCAACCATGTAGCCAGCTCTCTGTGTATGAACATGTTGGACTCAACTGTCATGTTGCTAGCCCTCAGTATATGGACATGTTGGACTCATCTGCAGTGTAGGTATTACTCTGTATATGGACATGTTGGACTACTTGCCATGTAGCTAGCTCTCAGTATATGGACACGTTTACCACTCTGCCATGTAGCTAGAACTCTTTGTATGCAAATGTTGCACTCCTCTGCCATGTAGCTAACTCACTGTATATGGACATTTTGGACTCGTCTGCCATGGAGCTAGCTCTCTGTACAAAGATATGTTGGAGTGATCTGCAAAGTAGGTAGCTGTCTGTATATGAAGATATTGGAATTGTCTGGATGAAGCTAGCTCTCTGTAAATGGACATGTTGGACTCATCAGCCATGCAGCCAGCTCTTTCTGTATGAACAGGTTGGACTCATCTGTCTTGTAGCTTGCTCTTACTATATGGACACTTTGGACTCATCTGCCATGTAGCTAGAACTCTGTATATGGAAATGTTGCACTACTCTGCCATCTACCTAGCTCTCTGTATATGGACATTTTAGACTTATCTGCCATGTAGCAACCTCTTTGTACATTGATATGTTGGACTGATCTGCTATGTAGGTAGCTCTCTGTATATGAAGATATTGGACTTTTCTGCCATGTAGCTAGTCCTCTAAATATACACATGTTGGACTTATCTGCCACATAGCTAACAATCATAATATGGACATGTTGGATTCATCTGCTATGTAGCCAGCTCTCTGTGTATGAACATATTGGACTCATCTGCATTGTAGCTAACCCTCTAAATATACACATGTTGGACTCACCTGAAATGTAGATAACTCTCAGAATATGGACATGTTGGACTCATATGCCATGTAGCTAAAACTCTGTATATGGACTTGTTGGACTACTCTGCCATGTAGCTAGTACTCAGTATATGGACATGTTGGACTCATGTGCCATGGGGCTCGACCCTGTATATGGAAATGTTGCAATACTCTGCCATGTAGCTAGCTCTCTGTATATGTACATTTTGCACTCGTCACTGATGTAGCTATCTCTCAGTACATGAATATGTTGGACTGATCTTCCATGTAGGTACCTCTTTGTATATGAACATATTGGACTTGTCTGCCATGTAGCCAGCTTTCAGTACATGGACAGGTTGGACTCATCAGCCATATAGACAGCTATCTCTGTATATGAACATGTTGGACTCGTCTGCCTTCTATCAAACCCTCTAAATATATACATGTTGGATTCATCTGCCATGTAGCTAGCTATCAGTATATGGACATGTTTGACTAATCTGCCATGTAGCTAGAACTCTGTATATGGAAATTTTAGAGTACTCTCCAATGTTGCTAGCTCTCTGTACATGGATATGATGGACTCATATGCCATGTAGCTAGATCTCTGTATGTGGAAATGATGCACTGCTATGCTATGAAGCTAGCTCTATGTATATGATAATTTTGGACTCATCTGCCATGTAGCTTGCTCTCTGTACATGGATATGATGGACTCATATGCCATGTAGCTAGATCTCTGTATGTGGAAATGATGCACTGCTATGCTATGAAGCTAGCTCTATGTATATGATAATTTTGGACTCATCTGCCATGTAGCTTGCTCTCTGTACATGGATATGTGGGACTGATATGCCATGCAGGTAGCTCTCTGTATATGAACATATTGGACTTGTCTGCCATGTAGCTAGCTCTCAGTATATGGACATGTTGGACTCATCAGTCATGTAGCCAGCTCTCTCAGTATGAACATGTTGGTCTCATCTGCCTTGTACCGAGCCCTCTAAATATACACCTTTGGACTCATCTGCCATGTAGTTAACTCTCAATATATGGACATGTTGGATTCATCTGACATGTAGCTATTCCTCTGTATATGGACATGTTGTACTACTCTACCATGTAGCTTGCTCTCAGTATATGGACACGTTGGACTCAACTGCCATGTAGCTAGAACTCTGTATATGGAAATCTTGCACTATTCTGCCGTGTAGTGAACTCTCTAAATATGGACATTTTCGACTCGTCTGCTATGTGGCTAGCTCTCTGTACACGCATATTTTGGACTAATCTGCCATGTGGCAAGAACTCTGTATATGGACATGTTAGACTACTCTGCCATGTAGCTCGCTCTCAGTATATGGACACGTTGGACTTATCTGCCATGTAGCTACAATTCTGTATTTGGAAATATTGCTCTACTCCACCATGTACCTAGCTCTCTGTATGTGGACATTTTGGACTCGTCTGCCATGTAGCTAGCTCCCTGTGCATGGATATATTTGACTGATCTACAATGTAGGTAGATTTCTGTATATGAACATATTGGACTTGTCTGCCATGTAGCTAACTCACAAAATATGGACATTTTGGACTCATCTTCCATGTAGCTAGCTCTCAGTATTTGGACATGTTGGACTCATCTGCCATGTAGATAGAACTCTGTATATGGAAATGTTTCACTATATTGCCATGTAGGTAGCTCTCAGTATATGGGCACGTTGGACTCATCACCCATTTCCTAGAACTCTGTATATGGAAATTTTGCACTACTCTACCATGTAGCTAGCTCTCTGTATATGGACATTGTGGACTCGTCTGCCATGTGGCTAGCTCTTTGTGCATGGATATGCTTGACTAATCTGCCATGTAGTTAGCTCTCTGTATATGAACATATTTGAATTGTCTACCATGAAGCCAGGTCTCTGTATATGGAAATGTTAGACTCTTCAGCCACGTAGCCAGCTCTCTCTGTATGAACATGGCTGAAGAGTTGGACTCATTGGCCTTTTAGCTACTCATCTATATACTCACATGTTGGACTCATGTGCCATTTAGCTAGCTCTCAGTATGTGGACACGTTGGACTCATCTTTCATGTAGCCAGAACTCTGTATATGGAAATGTTGCACTACTCTTCCATGTAGCTATATCTCTGTATATGGACATATTGGACTCGTCTGCCATGTAGCTACCTCTCTGTTTATGGATATGTTGGACTGATCTACCATGTATGCAGCTCTCTGAATAAGAACATATTGGACTTGTCTGCCATGGAGCTAGCTCTCAATATATGGACATGTTGGACTCATCAACCATGTAGACAACTCTCTGAGTCTGAACATGATGGACTTATCTGCCTTGTAGCTAGTCCTCTATATATACACATGTTAGACACCTCTGCCATGTAGGTAACTCTCAGAATATGGACATTTTGAACTCATCTGCCATGTAGCTAGTACTCTGTATATGGACATGTTGAACTACTATTTCATGTAGCTAGCTCTCAGCATATGGACACTTTGGACTCATCTGCCAATTGCTAGAATTCTGTATATGGAAATTTTACAATACTCTACCAAATAGCTAACTCTCTGTATATGGACATTGTGGACTCATCTGCCATGTAGTGAGCTCTCTGTGCATGAATATGTTGGACTGATCTAACATCTATGTAGCTCTCTGTATAAGAACATATTGGAGTCATATGCCATGTAGCTAATACTCTGTATATGGATATGTTGCTGTACTCTGCCATGTAGCTAGCTCTCTGTATCTGGACATTTTGGACTCCTCTGCCATGTAGCTAGCTCTCTGTGCATGGATATGTTGGGCTGATCTGTCATGTAGGTAGCTCTCTATATATGAATACATTGGACTTGTCTTCCATGTAGCTAGCTCTCTGTATATTGACATGTTGGATTCTTCAGCCATGTAGCCAGCTCTCTCTGAATGAACATGTTGGACTCATCTTCCTTGTAACTAGTCCTCTGTATATACACATGCGGGGCTCATCTGCCATGTAGCTAACACTCAGTATATGGACATGTTGGACTCCTCTGCAATGTAGATACTACTCTGTATATGTACATGTTGGACTACTCTGCCATGTAGCTAACTCTTTGCATATGGACACGTTGGACTAATCTGCCATGGAGCTAGAAATCTGTATATGGAAATGATGCACTACTCAGTCATGTAGCTAGCTCTTTGTATATGGATAAATTGGACTCATCTGCCATGTAGCTAGATTTCTGTACATGGATATGTTGGACTAGTATGACATATAGTTAGCTCTCTGTATATGAAAATATTGAACTTGTCTGCTATGTAGCTAGCTCTCTGTTTATAGACATGTTGGAATCATAAGACATGTAACTCTTTCTCTCTCTGTATGAACATGTTGGACTCATCTGCCTTGTAGCTATTCCTCTATATATACACATGTTGGATTCATCTTCCATGTAACGAACTCTCAGTATAGGGACTGGTTGGACTCATCTGCCATATAACCAGAACTCTGGATATGTAAATGTTGCACTACTCTGCCATGTAGCTAGCTCTCTGTGCATGGATATGTTGGGCTGATCTGTCATGTAGCTAGCTTTCTATATATGATCATATTGGACTTGTCTGCCATGTAGCTAGCTCTCTGTATATTGACATGTTGGACTCATCATATATGTAGCCAGCTGTCTCTGAATGAATATGTTGGACTCATCATCCTTGTAGCTAGTCCTCTATATTTACACATGTGGCACTCATCTCCCATGTAGCTAACACTCAGTATATGGACATGTTGGACTCCTCTGAAATGTAGATACTACTTAGTATATGTACATGTTGGACTACTCTGCCATGTAGCTAACTCTCTGTATATGGACACGTTGGACTAATCTGCCATGGAGCTAAAACTCTGTATATGGAAATGATGCACTACACAGTCATGGAGCTAGCTCTCTGTATATGGATAAATTGGACTCATCTGCCATGTAGCTAGATCTCTGTACATGGATATGTTGGACTGGTATGCCATATAGTTAGCTTTCTGTATATGAAAATATTGGACTTGTCTGCTATGTAGCTAGTTCTCTGTATATAGACTTGTTGGACTCATGAGACATGAAGCTCTCTCTTTCTGTATGAAAATGTTGGACTCATCTGCCTTGTAGCTTGTCCTCTATATATACATATGTTGGACTCATCTGCCATGTAGCGAACTCTCAGTATATGGACTCGTTGGACTTATCTGCCATATAACCAGAACTTTGTATATGTAAATGTTACACTACTCTGCCATGTAGCTAGCTCTCTGTATATGCATATTTTGGACTCGTCTGCCATGTAGGTAGCTCTCTGTACATAGATATGTTGGATTGTTCTGCCATGTAGGTAGCTCTCTGTATATGAAAATATTGGACTTGTCTGCCATGTAGCTAGCTCTCTGAATATGGACATTTTGGACTCAACAGATATGTAGTCATCTCTCTCTGTATGAACATGTTGGACTCATCTGCCTTGTAGCTAGTCCTCTATATATATACATTTTGGACTCATCCATCATGTAACTAACTCTCATTATATGGATACTTTGGACTCATCTGGCATGTATCTAGTACTCTGTATGTGGACATGTTGAACTAATCTGCCATGTAGCTAACTCTCAGTATATGGACACGTTGGACTCATCTGCCATTTGCTAGGACTCTGTATATGGACATTGTGCACTCGTCTGCCATGTAGCTAGCGCTCCGTGCATGGATGTGTTGGACTGATCTGCCATGAAGTTCGCTGTTTGTATATGAGTATATTGGACTCTTCAGCCATGTAGCCAGCTCTCTCTGTATGAACATGTTGGACTCATCGGCCTTGTAGCTACTCCTCTATATACTCACATGATGGAATAAGCTGCCTTGTAACTAGTCCTATATATATATACACATGTTAGACTCATCTGCCATGTAGCTAACTCTGAGTATATGGACATGTTGCACTCATCTGCCATGTAGCTATCTCTCAGTATATGGACACGTTGGACTCATCTGCCATGTAGTCAGAACTCTGTATATGGGAATGTTGCACTACTCTGCCATGTAGCTAGCTCTCTGTATATGGACATTTTGAACTCGTCTGTTATGTAGCTAGCTATCTGTGCATGGATATATTGGTCTGATCTGCAATGTAGGTAGATTTCTGTATATGAACATATTGGACTTGTCTGCCATATAGCTAACTCACTAAATATGGACACGTTGGACTCATCTGCCATGTAGATAGAACTCTGTATGTGGAAATGTTTCACTACTTTGCCATGTAGGTAATTCTCAGTATATGGGCACGTTGGACTCATCAGCCATTTTCTAGAACTCTGTATATGGAAAATTTGAACTACTCTTCCATGTAGCAAGCTCTCTGTATATGGACATTGTGAACTCGTCTGCCATGTGCATGGATATGTTTGACTGAACTGTCATGTAGTTAGCTCTCTTTATATGAACATATTTGAATTGTCTACCATGTAGCTACGTCTCTGTATATGGACATGTTAGACTCTTCAGCCATGTAGCCAGCTCTCTCTGTATGAACATTTTGGACTCATTGGCCTTGTAGCTACTCCTCTATATACTCAGATGTTGAACTCATGTGCCATGAAGCTAGCTCTCAGTATGTGGACACTTTGGAGTCATCTGTCATATAGCCAGAACTCTGTATATGGAAATGTTGCACTGCTCTTCCATGTAGCTAGAACTCTGTATATGGACATATTGGACTCGTCTGCCATGTAGCTACCTCTCTGTGCATGGATATGTTGGATTGATCTCCCATGTAGTTATCTCTCTGTATATGAACATATTTGACTTGTCTTCCATGGAGTGAGGCCTCTGTATATGGACACTTTGGACTTGTCTGCCATGTAGGTACCTCTCTGTGCATGGATATGTTGGACTGATCTGCCATACATTTATCTCTCTGTATAGGAACATATTGGACTTGTCTTCCATGGAGCGAGACCTCTATATATGGACACTTTGGACTCATCTGCCATGTAGCTAACTCTCTGCATGGATATGTTGTACTGATCTAACATCTCTGTAGCTCTCTGCATAAGAACATATTGGAGTAATATGCCATGTAGCTAGTACTCTGTATATGTACATGTTGGAGTACACTGCCATGTAGCTAGCACTCTGTATAAGGACAGGTTGGACTCATCTGCCATGTAGCTAGAACTCTGTATATGGAAATGTTGCTGTACTCTGCCATCTAGCTGGCTCTCTGTATATGGACATTTTGAAATCCTCTGTCATGTAGCTAGCTCTCTATGCATGGATATGTTGGGCTGATCTGTCATGTAGCTAGCTCTCTATATATGAACATATTGGACTTGTCTGACATGTAGCTAGCTCTCTGTATATTGACATGTTGGACTCTTCAGCCATGTAGCCAGTTCTCTCTGAATGAACATGTTGGACTTATCTTCCTTGTAGCTAGTCCACTCTATATAAACATGTGGGACTCATCTGCCATGTAGCTAACACTCAGTATTTGGACATGTTGGACTCCTCTGCAATGTAGATACTACTCTGTATATGTACATGTTGGACTACTGTACCATGTAGCTAGCTCTCTGTATATGAGCACGTTGGACTAATCTGCCATGGAGCTAGAACTCTGTATATGGAAATGATGCACTACTCAGTCATGTAGCTAGCTCTCTGCATGTGGATATTTGGATTCATCTGCCATGTAGGTAGCTCTTTGTACATGGATATGTTAGATTGTTCTGCCATGTAGGTAGCTCTCTTTATATGAAAATATTGGACTTGTCTGCCATGTAGCTAGCTCTCTATATATGGGCATATTGGACTCATCAGATATGTAGACATCTTTCTCTGTATGAACATGTTGGACTCATCTGTCTTGTAGCTAGTCATATATATATATGTTGGACTCATCTGTCATGTAAATAACTCTCATTATATGGATACTTTGGACTCATCTGGCATGTATCTAGTACTCTGTATGTGGACATGTTAAACTACTCTGCCATGTAGCTAACTCTCAGTATATGTATACGTTCGACTCATCTGCCATTTGCTAGAACTCTGTATAAGGACATTGTGGACTCGTCTGCCATGTAGCTAGCACTCTGTACATGAATATGTTGGACTGACCAGCCATGAAGTTAGCTTTCTGTATATGAACATATTGGATTTGTCTGCCATAAAGCTAGCTCTCTGTATATGGACATGTTGGACTCTTCAGCCTTTAGCCAGCTTTCTCTGTATGATCATGTTAGACTCATCAGCCTTGTAATAGTCCTCCATATATACATATGTTGCACTCATGTACCATGTATCTAACTCTCATTATATGGACATGTTGGACTCATCTGTCATATATCTAGAATTCTGTGTATGGAAGTGTTTTACTACTCTGCCATGTAGCTAGCTCTCTGTATATGCACATTTTGGACTCGTTTGCCATGTAGCTATCTCTCCGTGCATGGATATGTTGGACTGATCTGCCATGTAGGTAGCTCTCTGCATTTGAACATATTGGACATGTCTGCCATGTAGCTATCTCTCATTATATGGACATGTTGGACTCATCAGCCATGTACCCAGATCTCTCTGTATGAACATGTTGGACTCATCTTCCTTGTAGTTATTACTCTATATATACACATGTGGGACTCATCTGCCATGCAGCTAACTCTCAGTACATGGATATGTTGGAAACATATCACATGTAGCTAGTTCTCAGTATATGGACATGTTGGACCTCTCTACCATGTACCTAGTACTCTGTATATGGACATGTTGGACTACTGTACCATGTAGCTAGCTCTCTGTATATGGACATGGTGGACTTATACGCTATTTAGCCAGAACTCTGTATATGGAAATGTTGCACTATTCTACCATGTAGGTAGCTCTCTGTATATGGACATTTTGGACTCATCTACCATGTACATGGATACGTTGGACTGGTCTGCCATATAGGTAGCTCTCTTTATATGAAAATATTCAACTTGACTGCAATGAAGCTAGCTCTCTGTATATGGACATTTTGGACTCATCAGATGTGTAGCCATCTCTCTCTGTATGAACACATTGGACTCATCTGCCTGGAATCTAGTCCTCTATATATACACATGTTGGACTAATCTGCCATGTAGCTAATTCTCACTTTATGGAATCGTTGGATTCATCTGCCATGTAGCTAGAACTCTGTATATGGAAATGTTGCACTACTCTGCTATGTAGCTAGCTCTCTGTAGATGTACAGTTTGGACTCGTCTGCCACATAGCTAGCTCTCTGTGCATGGATATATTGGACTGAACTGCCATGTAGGTAGCTTTCTGTATATGAGCATTTTGGACTTTTCTGCCATGTAGCTAGCTGTCACTATAAGGACATGTTGGACTCATCAGACATCTACCCAGCTCTCTCTGTATGAACATGTTGGACTTATCTGCCTTATATCTAGTTCTCTATATATACACATGTGGGACTCATGTGCCATTTAGCAAACTCTCAGTATATGGACATATTGGACTCCTCTGCCATTTAGCTAGAACTCTGTATATGGAAATGTTGCACTACTCTGCCATGTAGCTAGGTCTCTGTATATGGACATTTTGGACTCTTCTACAATGTAGCTAGATCTCTGTATATGGAAATGTTACACTACTTTACCATGTAGTAAGCTCTCTCTATATGGACATTTTTGGACTTGTCTCCCATGTAGCTAGCTCTCTGGGCATGGACATGTTGGACTGATCTGCCATGTAAGTAGCTCTCTGTATAGGAACATATTGGTCTTGTCTGCCATTTAGTTAGCTCTCTGTATAATGACATGTTGGACTAATCTGCCATGTAGCTAGCTCTCAGTACATGGACACGTTGTATTCATCTGCCTTGTAGCTTGCTGTCAGTATATGGACATGGTGGACTCATCTGCCATTTAGCAAGAACTCTGTATTTGGAAATGTTGCACTACTCTGCCATGTAGCTTGCTCTCTGTATATGGACATTTTAGGCTCGTCTGCCATGTTACTAGCACTCTATACATGGATATGTTGGACTGATCTACCACGTATGTAGTTCACTGTATAGGAACATATTCACTTGTCTGTCATGTAGCTAGCTCTCAGTATATGGACATGTTGGACTCATCAGCCATGTAGCCAGCTCCCTCTTTATGAACTTGTTGGACTCATCTGCCTTATAGCTTGCCCTCTATATATACACATGTTGGACTCATCTGCCATGTTGCTAACTCTTAGATTATAGACATGTATCACTCATCTGCCATGTAGCTAGTACTCTGTATATGGACATGTTGGACTACTCTGCCTTGTAGCCAGCTCTCAGTACATGGACACGTTGGACTCATCTGTCATGTAGCTTGAACTCTATACATGGAAATGTTGCACTACTCTGCCATGTAGCTAGCTATCTGTATATAGACATTGGACTCTTCAGCCATCTAGCCACCTCTCTATGTGTGAACATGTTGGGCTCATCGGTCTTGTAGCTACTCCTCTATATACACACAAGTTGGACTCATCTGCCTTGTAACTAGTCCTCTATATATACACATGTTGGACTCAACTGCCATTTAGGTAACTCTCAGTATATGGACATGTTGGACTCATCTGCCAGGTAGCTAGCTCTCAGTATATGGACAAGGTGGAATCATCTGCCATTTAGACAGAACTCTGTATATGGAAATGTTATACTACCCTGCCATGTAACTACCTCTCTGTATATGGACATTTTGGACTTGTCTGCCATGTAACTAGCTCTCTGTGCATGGATTTGTTGGACTGATCTGCCATGTAGGTAGCTCTCTGTGTATTAACATATTGGCCTTCTCTGTCATGTGGCAACCTCTATGTATATGGACATCTTGGACTCATCAGACCTGTAGCCATTTCTCTCTGTATG
Organism: Chrysochloris asiatica; assembly: GCF_000296735.1. Taxonomy (NCBI): domain Eukaryota; kingdom Metazoa; phylum Chordata; class Mammalia; order Afrosoricida; family Chrysochloridae; genus Chrysochloris; species Chrysochloris asiatica. The sequence continues at coordinate 1,181,300 of NW_006408704.1, forward strand.
AACAAGTTGGACACCTCTGCCATGTAGCTTGTACTCTGTACAAGGACCTGTTTAACTACTCTGACATGTAGCTAGCTTTCTATACATGGATATGTTAGAGTGTTCTGACATGTAGGTGCTCTCTGTATATGAACATATTTAACTTGTCCGCCAAGTAGCCAGCTTTCTGTGTATGAACGTGTTGGACACATCTGCCTTGTAGCTAGTCTTTTATATGTACACATGTTGCACTACACTGTCATGTAGCTAACTGTCAGTATATGGACACTTTGGACCCATCTGCCATGTAGCTACAACTCTGTATTTGGAAATTTTGCACTACTCTGCCATGTAGCTAGGTCTCTCTATATGGACATTTTGGACTCATCTGCCATGTAGCTAGTTCTCTGTGCATGGATATGTTGGACTGATCTTCCATGTAGGTTGCTCTCTGTATATGAACATATTGGACTTGTCTGCCATGCAACTATCTCTTTGTATGATGTCGTATTGGAATCTTCAGCCATGTAGACAGCTCTCTCTGTATGAACATATTGGACTCATCGGGCTTGTAACTACTCTTCTATATATACACATGTTAGATTCATCTGCATTGTAGCTAGTCCTCTATATTAACACATGTTGAACTCATCTACAATGTCACTAACTCTCAGTATATGGACATGTTGGACTCATGTGCCATGTAGCAATCTCTCAGTATATGGACACGTTGTACTCATCTGCCATGTAGTCAGAACTTTGTATATGGGAATGTTTCACTACTCTGCCATGTAGCTAATTCTCTGTATGGACATGTTGGACTCATGGTCTTTGAAGCTAGCCCTCTATATATACACATGTTGGACTCATCTGCCATGTTGATAACTCTCAGTATATGGACATGTTGCACTCATCTGCCATGTAGCTAGTACTCTGTATATAGTCGTGTTGAACTACTATACCATGTAGATAGCTCTCAGTGTATTGAAACGTTGGACTCATCTGCCATTTGCTAGAACTCTTTATATGGAAATTTTGCACTATTCTCCCAAGCAGCTAGCTCTCTGTATATGGACATTGTGGACTCGTCTGCCATGTAGCTAGCTGTCTGTGCATGGACTGATCTGACATGTAGTTATCACTCTGTATATGAACATATTGGACTTGTCTTCCATGGAGCTAGATCTCTGTATATGGACACTTTGAACTCGTCTGCCATGTAGCTAACTCTCTGTGTATGGATATGTTGTGCAGATCTAACATCTATGTAGCTCTCGGTATAAGAACATATTGGAGTCATCTGCCATGTAGCTAGTGCTCTGTATATGGAAACATTGGACACATCTGCCATGTAGCTAGAACTCTGTATATGGAAATGTTGCAGTACCCTGCCATGTAGCTACCTCTGTATAGGGAGATTTTGGACTCGTATGACATGTAGCTAGCTCTCTGTCCATGGATATGTTGAACTGATTTGCCACATAGGTAACTCTTTGTATATCAAATTATTGGCTTTCTGCCATGTAGCTAGCTCTCAGTATATGGACATGTTGGACTCATCAGCCATGTAGCCAGCTCTCTGTGTATCAACATGTTGGATTCATCTGACTTGTAGCTAGCCCTCTAAATATACACATGTTGGACTCATCTGCCATGTAGCTAGCTCTCAGTATATGGACACGGTGGACTCATCTGACATTTTGCCAGACCTCTGTATATGGAAATGTTGCACTACTCTGGATATGTTGGACTGGTCTACCATGTAGGTAGGTCTCTGTATATGAAAATATTGGACCTGTCTCACATGTAGCTAGCTCTCTGTATATTTACGTGTTGGACTCATCAGACATGTAGGCATCTCTCTCTGTACGAACATGTTGGACTCATTGACCGTGTAGCTATTCCTCTATATTTACACATGTTGGAATAATATGTCATGTAGATAATTCTCAGTATATGGAATTGTTGGACTCATTTGTTATGTAGCTAGAACTATGTATATGGAAATGTAGCACTACTCTCCCATATAGCTAGCTCTCTGTATATGTACATTTTGGACTCATCTCCCATGTAGCTAGCTTTCTGTGCATGGATATGTTGGACATATATGCCATGTAGGTAGCTCTCTGTATATTAATATATTAGACTTGTCTGCTATGTAGCTAGCTGTCAGTATAAGGACATGTTGGACTCACCAGAGATCTAGCCAAATCTCTCTTTATGAACATGTTGCACTCATTGGCATTGTAGCTAGTCCTCTATATATACACATGTGGGACTCATCTGCCATATAACTAACTCTAAGTATATGGAAATGTTGGTTTCCTCTGCCATGTAGCTAGTACTCTGTATATGGACATGTTGGACTACTCTGTCATGTAGCTAGCTCTCATTATATGGACATTTTGGACTCGTCTGCCACATAGCCAGCTCTCTATGAATGAACATGTTGGACTCACCTGCTTTGTAGCCAGTCCTCTAAATATACACATGTTGGACTCATCTGCCATGT